>NC_041394.2:262535509-262743009 GCF_900747795.2 Erpetoichthys calabaricus | reverse complement strand
GTTTGTTCTGACCTGATACAAGATCTGTTACTGCCATTGCAGACATATGAAACAAATTAATTTTAAGGTCAGTCCTTTTTGTTACCTAACACAAGTACAGTAAATTAAAACAGAGTTTCTGTGAATCTGTTCTAAACATTATGAAAATTTTCATTATAGCTTAAGATCTTAAGACAGAATAGTGATCAATAGTATGTGATGAAAAAGAAATAATAAAATTAATATTACCCATATTGAATTTTATGAAACATCTGAAAATATCCTCTTCAAATATTGAAAATGATGTATTATTTTTGCAATGTTATGGCAGATTTCAAAGTGATAAAGTACAAGAAAGTTGCCATATGCATTCTTTTTTTGCTCAGATTCGTGCTTATTTGTGGTAAAGAGGATTTTACTCCTGAAAAATGCTGACAGAGCAAGTCTTCCTTATAAACAAATAATGCAAACTGCATAGGCCCCCATGCAAATAATTTCATGAAAACATTGTTTATCATTATTTGTTATTTAGCTAAGCTTGTTGAAGGCTTTCATACATTTCCAAAGAGCATGATATGGAAGGGACTACCTTCTGACTCAAAATAGTGACTGATTGTGTCAGAGGATGACAACAGGACTGCTTTGTCTTCATCCATATGACCTCCAAATATAGAACCAGGATAACAAGGCATCCAAATAGTAGTGTCCATCATGAGCTGAAAAAAGAAAGTAAAAGCAACTTGAGGGTGAAAAGAGAGAACAAGATGCAGGTAGATGTTGTATCTTATGATGTTTTGATGCATTTTCAAATGTGCTTATGTTACTGACCTCAGGCCTAGGGGAACCAGGGCCAGGTACACGGTGTGGCCACAGCGATATGGTGAAAGAGCATAAAAGAAGCAGGCAGCAGTCACAAGTCCCAGACCATACTTCTCTGTAATTTTTTATACTCTGTTACCCAGAAGTATATAAATGCTTCAATTTCTGCATAGATCAACATGGCAATCAGTGAAACAATGGTGCAAGCCAATTTCCTCTGCATAACAAATAGTGTAAACACATCTACTTTGAGTACTTGATTAGAAACCAATGTCCCCAGAAATCATTAATTTTCCAAGGAAGCAGGCAGTTCTGTATCCTCACATTGTGTGTAGATGGCTACTTTGGCCTCCTTTCTTTGTTGAGTGAGTGCATCTGAAGTATCCCTTTGTTTTGCCCATCCTGTTGTGATGCACAAACTTTCATTGTTGTGCTTACTTTCAGTGCTAGTATGGAGTCAGAGTCAGACTATCAATAAGTATATTACTGTAGCAATGTTATTAATATGTCCACTCACAGGAGCAGTGCTCATGTTTGTTAGTAGACCTAGTACCAAACACCCTAAAATGCAAAATCTTAGAGCTCAAAATCAAAACAAAAGAGAGGAACGAGGAACTGAAAATTAGATTACAAAAGGAAACTATAGTATACTGTAAAAATGTATAAACTACCAGACCATGACAACTGCAACACCATTAATCATAAATGTCAGTATCCTTGTAACAAGAGCAGTGGTCAAAAACAGGAAATTCAAAAGGAAAAATACCTAAAGACCACAAACCACACAGAAAGGGTTAGACATAAAAGGAGATGAAGAATACTTTCCTGCAGGTGCAAATGACACAGCAAGGTAGCTATTCTGACATGCTGGTGTTCAAAGATTATTGTGAAGAAAAATATGTAATTTAAAAAAAAAAACATTTGATCAAACCTGGGAAAAGACAAGCAAGAATGCAACCAAAACATGAGGGCAAAGTGAAAATTAAAGGAAGAAGAAGACAAAAGAAAATTAAAAACTGAGACAATTAAACCTGTTGATGGGTCCTATTTGAAACTGAAACTAACTACACTAGAATTTAAGTTCAAGGAACATTTTCCACTCAGGGGTAATTTATAATTTATTACCGCCATTTTTATAGCATCATAACCCATGATGTAATGGTCATAGTCACACATACAAGTGTTGCATAAACAAAGAAATGAAATGGGAATAAAATTTGTTATGAAATCATCAAATAATCTCAAAATCAGACTCTGTTTAGTAAAAAAAACACAAATTAGCCCCAAACACATGTATACAATGTGTTAATAGGTACAGTAGTTGTGGCAGCATGTGTCTTAAAAGGGCTCTCAAGTTATTGCTGATCCAATCAAGGCAATACCTGAGAGACCTAAAGGATTAGAACAAGGGCAAAGGAACAGTGGCAATGAGACAGAGCAGAATAAAATGTTGACAAGCCAAAATCAGAGAAGGGATACATCACCGGAATAACAAAAAATTACAAAACCAACAAAACTGAAGTGCATTCCTGAGAAGGGTACTTTAAGATATTAATGTATAGCAAGTATCTGTTTACTATATGTGTAGCTGATTACTGTCTGCTGTTAATTGTGAATTTGAAAAGTCATAGATTTTCAATATAGAGTTGTCTTTAATGTTAAAGTACAACAGCAGTTTCAAAGCTGTAGTGACTGGATAGCTGTCTTGTTTGACTTTGTGGAAACAGCAATTATAGCATAGGACCTCTTTGAATATTCCTCTGTCTCATACTTTTATAGCCTAACCCCATTTATTAGTGAAGTGAAATAATATCCAGACACATTTATTAAGACACATCATAAAACAAAATTTTAAGATCTCCCTTCCATGTTTTCTGATTTCTGGTAAACACCAGTATGTATGACTTGATCTCCTATGACATTCTTTTCTTTCAATATGTCTTTTTAGGCATATACAGATGTTAGGTTTCTTTATTCACATTGATTTTGGATAGTCTCAGCAAGTTCTGACACTAAGTTTGCCACAGTAATTTCATTCTTGGTTTTTAAAGCCGTCTACAAATTTTGTACAACATTTCTTAATAGCACCGACACAGTAAGCATGATGTGAAAATAAGTTCAGGGAAAATCCTGTATTAGAAATGCACCACATTATTTGGACAGAGCAGGACTTGATGGCATCAAATCTTTTTCAAGTGGTCGTTCATGCTTGTGTTCTTTGGGCTCAGAATTATCATCACATGTATAGAATTTAGAAATTCTTATATGCCTGACCAACATGTAAAAGTCACCATTCTCATGTACCCTGATAAGCACAAACATGGATATTATGATAGGATCCTGTAGGATAGGTTTACTTATCTGTCAAAAAATTGCAGTGGAAAGTATGAAAAACAGTCAAACTATTTTTCCTTTTTATAAAAGAAAAAGTATAGTCTTTAGATTTTATTACAAAAGATTATCAAAAAGGTTCAGGAACAAAGTGGGTTGAAGAATTATTAACCCTTTGCCTTTTAGGAATTGCTGTACACCTTTAGTAAGTATGTTCTAGCAATCATCTCAGTTTGGTAAAATACTTACAGGGTATAGACTGGAAAGTTTCAAAAAAAGAGTAATTAGAGATGAATATGTATTACCAGTCTCTTATATACAAATATGGAAAATAAAATCAGAAATACAGTAAAAGTTCTAACTAACAGCCAGCATGGATTTACAATGGAAAAGTCCTATCAAACGTATTAATTACACTTCTGCAGTAGTAACACATGTGCCGTGGCTTACTTAGACTTTCAAAAAGTTACACTTCCACAGAGAAGACCAATAACAGAAGCCATTGGCATCTTTGGAAGTTTGTAGAATTGGTCTGCCAGCTGTTTACTAAGCAGTTGACATGAAGTACAGATGATTAGACAATTCTCTAAATGGGTTGAAGTAATCAATTCCTCTACAAGGTGAACTTGGACTGTTACTTTTTCTCATTAAAATTAAAGACATGCATTCAGATATAGTAAGAACATTTAAAAACTATACCAGCTGTTCAATGTAGCATAGTATAGTAAATACAAAGGAGCCAGTGAAAGTACTTTACAAAGATTTGGACGATCTTTATAAGGGAAAAGACCACATGTGAATGTGCACTTTGATGAACTGCTTGGTTTCTACCTTGCATTCGGTACTTCAACGAGCCTGAGACTGAATTAAGTTGGTTTGAAAATGGATGAATATATTGAGATAAATGTAACTTTAATTATAAAGAAGACATGCATTGCTGAAAAACAGGAAGCAAACTTTACTAAGAATTTAGTGGTTTAAATTCACATCTTTTAAGCAATATAGAAAGGGAAAAATTTTCATTATATTGTAAAAAGAGCTAGCTGTTATTCAAGGACAACTATTAGACTTTCAAAAAGCTTGTTAGACCTTATCTATTGCACTATGTGCAGTTCAGATTACCACAATATAAAAAGACACAGTATCTACAGAAACTGTTCAGAGACAAGCCACTAAGTACAATCTTGAAGTTAAGTGGTTGTGCTTCTCTACAGGCTAATGGGATTAAACGCTAGTAGTCTACCTTGTCTTCTTAATTCATACCTTCAAAAATTTCAAAGCATCAATACATTTGAATAGAAGGACATCTATCAGTTGAATAGTGAGTCACAAACTTACAATTACCAGTGAAAACTAAAGAAATGTGCACAAACAAATTAGTGTAGACTCTGATGAATTGAATGCAAATATGTTTTAAAGAAACTTTAGAATAGCATAGCTGCTAGCTAACTGAAGAAGACTGTTGGCTTAAAATGTCTTGTATCTTTTTTGAACTTGTCTTGTTATGTTCTTGGTACCAGAGCTAAAGAGTGTGTCCAAATAGATTGTCATGTTCTTCCCAGCTTGTTCCTGCTTTAGGCCAGTTGTTTCTGGGATACGCTTATGCACTTTGTGACCCTGACCAGAAAAAAGCAGTTACTCAAAATGGACAAAATTTACACTGATGCTGTTATATGGTAGTACAGCAATTTGAACAAAATGCTTTGTAAATAATGCATCTTTGAAAAAATCTGTGAGGCTGGGCTTTGCCTGTCTTTATCAGATTAGACATTTAATTGTTAAAGCTTGTCCAAACAATTATCAAGAATAAAATATCTTTATCTAGCCATGGAGTGCAAAAGCATTGATCATTTCATATTGTTTTTATTCCTCAACAGTCTCAATCAGCTTTGAATAAGAAGTTTAGATTGCAGGGATCATTGGCTTTCTGAATTGAAATTAGAGTCTAAATGTTTGCAGCTGTAGAATGTTCTAGTGTCATGCTTGTTCACTAAAGAACCTCATTTCTTTAACAGTCAAGGTTAATTACTTGTAATCCAGCATTTTCTGAAACTTTCCAAGCTGATCATAAAAATAAATAATGCCGCTATCTAATTCACTGCCTGGAGCATATTTATGTGTTGTTTCTTCTTTCTGAGGAGAGAGCCAGCTGGATCCATTTCAATGCATTTAATTCTCTGAATGAGCAGGTATGAGTATGTTTGTTTCAATTTATTTTGCATAAAAATTAGAAGAGAATTTTGTGCATTCTCTTTTCATGTTACATTAATTACTGGTAAAATCATTTTGCATTTTTAATTATTAGGCATTACATTTCAGCAGATGTTCTATTTATTTTTATGACCTATATACTAACTAATTTGCATTACACTTTTAAAATCTGTGGCTGTGTTTCATACAGGAGGTTCAAACAAGTTTTATTCGTCACACATTTAGGGTATTCTGGTGCTATTTATTGACCAAATGTACAAAAAGGCATTCTATTATCTCTTTAAACAAATTATGAGTTTTAGATGAGAAAGCAGAGTCCTGACCGCTACAGAAAATGTAACATTTGGTATGCCTCCCTTAAGTATTTCTGAAATCTCTTTACAAGAGTGGCCTGATCTGTTTTTATGATAGACATCACTCCTTGCAACATCATTGTATTAAAGGCATCTTTAATTAAAGTGAATATTTATTGGCTATGTGCTAGAAATACAAAAACCCTTATACACTCCGTAAGTTCTGTATTATAGTCCCTCTATGTTAGACTACATCACTGCTTTCAACCAGTCGTGCTATAACTATGGTGCATAAAAGTGATGTGAAAAGTGCTCAAAAATTTAAGGCTTCAGAGTTTGTTGTGTTTTTTGTGGAGAAGAATACAGAGTAAGAAATATAAATTTAAAGATCTACATCTGGAATCTCATGTCACATTAAAAAAAATTGTGGTATTTGAATGTCAAGTTCGCTGAAATTAGATCAATTGCAGATGCTCCAAGGTTTAACAAGACTCCAGTTTAACAAAGTAAAAAATCTTTCATGTTTTTGTTGATATTATCTGAAGTCTAAAAACATCTTTTCGTAAATTGTTTTACCAAATAGGTACCCCAAAGTATTTAAAGGGTAAAGTGGTTTACTGTTAAAGCCTGCAGTGTCATCTACAATATTTTATATCTGAAATATGACTGAAAGACTATGAAAGGTACTGAAAGACACTGGCTGTATGCCAGAGTAACAGAAAGAGGTGTGCTCCTCCTACAGTAAAAACAAGGAGGCTGAAAGGTAGTAAACTGATGTCTTCATTCACTAAATAAAGCGCAAGGCAGAACACAGAATTAAAAAGTGAAGAAAAAATAAACCAAAGCCTTAAATCCTCTCTGAACCTCTCGATGTAGTCTTCAGGCCTGTTCCTTTCATGTGGGGTCACTCTCCCACTCCCCTACATACTAATTCAACCATTTCCTCTGCTTCTCATGCAATTTGAACTTTAGCCTCAACTTGCCTTTCGATTTTATGGTCAGTGTCTTTACAGTGATTGGGGGTGACCTTAATTTTCTCCCTTTCTCACTCTTAAAGGACATAGTGCCTGCTCTGTTGAAGGGGCAGCACTGTGGCATAAACTTCTTTCTGCATTGTATTCCTTCAAGTGGCTACTAGGCTTTGCATTCTCTTTCCTTCTAGCCTCATCTCCACTTTTCCTGTAATGGAGTACTGCCATGGAGCCTACTGGGTGACATTGCACACTTCTTTCTGTGTCATGTGTCTCACACTCTTGCCCTGGTTCTTCTGCCAATTGTAGGGAGAACACACACAGCACATGCTGCCCCTAGGGGCCCCTGCACTCTGACATCTCTCATTGACAACAAAAGCAACATTTATTTCTTCATACATTGATTGTAGCTCAAAGTGCTTTTCAAAATGTCTAAGAAATAGTTTCAAGAAAAGAAAAACAAATGAAAATTTGGTAAGAATAATTACTAAAAACGAGGCTTGAATTAATTTCGAAGCAACTTGCAATGTTATCAGAGGAATAACTTTTGCAGTGTCCCTTAAATTGAAAAATACAATCCTAGTAATATGCGATTTAAAGTTTAGGTCAGAAACCTAAATTCTTTACTTCTGCCTTCCCCTTTTTACTATTTTTTCCTTATTTAGCTTCAGGAAATTGCTGTTCAACCATTCAGAAATACAAAACAAACATTGGAGAGCTCAGAGATTCTGGGTTATCAGGTACTATAGATAAGTAAAGCTGCCTATCAGCTGCATACAGTCTAGCGTAATGAGAGTATGAAGACTGATAACATGTAGATGTATGTAGATTGGAATTCTATTAGGAAGCAACAAAAGGATATGATCAAAGTGAAGCATGTGATATTATTGATCTTGACTTTCAGAAAGCATTTGATAAGGTGTCACATAACAGGTTAGGAATCAAACTACAAAAAGTGGGAGTTCAAGGTGTTTTTTGTAAATGGGTGCAACATTTGCACAGACATAGGAAGCATAGGGTTATGGTGCGAGGAACCTTATCAGAATCAGAAATTTCGCACATTATATTTCATTCTTGGATTTCAAGGATCACAGTGTCTCCGATGCCACTTCCCATATGGAGGAGTAATAGCTTAGCAGCATAACAGTAGAAACACTTATCACAGCAGAGAAAAAATAGAGAAGAGTCAGTAACTGTTCATAATGACTGTCAGACTTCTATTTTTATGCAAATGACTTACAAACAGACTTGCAATATAATTGAGCAGCTCTAGTCAGGACTCAAGTAATGCGTCTGCAATTTGGACTTAAATGCTAAGAATGAAGGAGCATCTCTTATACAAGCAATCAGATCAATCCTCAACTTTGGGACCTTGTACGTAACAACTTGACCATTCACTGTTGTTTTATTAGCCATAGGAATTTAGAGTAGTTCAGCTTCTTAAGACTGTAACATACTATGTTAATTACTACTATTATGAAACATGTTTACATGAATGCAGTTAATTACTACTGTTATAAAAATTACACATTATCAAAAAAATTGAACCAAATGGACCTTTCTTTCTGAAACAAGTTGCATTGTGCTTGTCTTGTTACAGGCTCCAAGCCTATTGTTTCTGGTATATTATTTACTTCTATATCCTTCAAAAACACTTTGACATACTGTATGTCTAATGATAACTGCCACAAAAACAGTTTCATTTAACCTGTATTTTTATAGTGTGCTTCTTTTAGTTATATGACTAGGCCTATTGATTTGCTAAATTTTTGAATGATTAGTTTTTGATCATTTTTTAAATATGCATGTATACACACATGGAGGCACACACACCTACACACTCAAAGGTTATACGGGGAGACAGCTGACACACACACAAACACATATAGATCTGTAAAGGTTGTCATGCACAAGGGCATTAAGTCACCTCTGTGCCAATCTGTCTATCTGTGCAGCTTATTTACTTTATTTGACCCTGTGTTTTTAGTTTCAAATTAAGTATTATCTGTCATTCAATTTCATGTTAATTTTACTCTGCATTTATTTGTGTACATAATAAATGTAAGTTAATGCACTTAATTACAATGTAATACAATCAGTTGTATTATATTGTAAAATCTTCAGTTTAGTGATTTCCTGTGGTATCACCAAAGTGAAATTTACATGGAAGAACACTATGGACCATTCCATAGATCTGATGCACCAAAATCATTGTGAGGGAAATGCATGATTAAACAAAAAGTTAAGTGTGATGGCCTGAAATCAATCTTGGCTTTCTTGGTTAAAAAGCAAGCATCCTAACCATCACACTACGATTACAATGTAAATGTAAAAAAAGACAAAAGGTAATAACGTAAAACAATTTTATTGTATTAGATGGCCTACCGTTTTCAGTATTATGCCATATGGGCATCTTTGTAGAACGTTATAGCAGAAGCCCTGTGGCACTACCTGAGACATACAAACATCATTACATTGTGGGTTATTTTGTTAATTGTACAACACATTCCAAGTATCATACTATACTGTATGTATAATTAGAGTATGAGAGCACTGTACACATTTACAGATAGAATACCTATAACATTAAACGCCAAACATGTTGCAATATGTGCATAAAATTCTATATTAATTACAGGCATTTGTGTGCACATTAAGAAAATTATGATGTGATGTAATCTAAGTTATGTTATTGTGTCAGCAAAACCAATTAGCAGTAGTGGAAAACACAACTCTACTTCACAATAATCCCAAAGAGAATAAATGTTTTAGGCTGTATTGTACTTGGGAAAAGACAGTGTCAAAATCTATTTTACTGCTGTAAACCAGCTTACCACTCCTCCCCTAGCCTCTCCCCACCAGAGTACTCTACAGTATATGAAATTTAATGATTGTGTTTTAATTTGACATTTGAGAAAACTAAATTACAGTTCAGAGTTAAATTTGGAATGAAGTCTGCAGGAATCAATACTAAAAACAGATTTATTAAAATTATATTACTGATTCTGTTTTGAATAAGATTCTGATGTAAAAGTTTGGAAAAATATTCTGCTACATTTGCTATTATAATATTTTTAGAATAATTTAATCCCAATATTTTTAGTCAAAAAATTAACATCTTATTGATGTGATAATATATGCTTAAGTAAATGTGACTACTGATGTTTTACTCTTGTTTGCAGAAAATATTTTGCTCTGTAATATATGATGTAATAATCAAGAGTTTGTGTGTTTTGAGTTTATTTTTAAAATATTTTGAATTTTTTGATAGATGCATTATCATATTCTTTAATGGAAGTAAGCACTGATGACACTCCATTAGAATCACCAATAAAGAGTTCAAAACATTTTTCTGATGACAAGTCAGATATTGAACACTACCAGCAGCAGCAAAGTGAGCCAGATGTTCTTCCACGAGGACCCAGGCCTCATCCTGTGAACTGTGATGAAAGAATTAGGAGACTTGAGGAGACTGTTGATAATATCAGCATGATGTTGAGTATGGTTAAATCTCAGGTAAGCACTTGAAGTACATTTTGATCTAATTTTCTTAGTACTATAAAGCCCAACATAATGTTCCATTTGGCATATTGGAATGGTACATCAGAACTTCAGATAAATAACATTTATAACCAAATTATGATGTTTGTGAACAAAGTAAAAAGCTCTTCATTTTGTCTCTTCATCACCTACTGCTTTTTAACCAGTGTTAATTTAACATGCAGTATAATCTGCTGGGGAAGGGAGTTTAAATGAAATCAGAAAGTTATAGGTTTTAATTCTGTTGGTAAATCAACTGTGAGTTGAATTAATTATTCCTGTAAAGGTGGATATTAATACTTTATATAAGACTTTCAACTTTGATTAAGCAAAGGTATATGTTTCAAATATTATGCCACAGTTGACATTAAGTATTTTTTGCTTAAAAGCATGGGATATTGGTAGGTGTTCATAGATATAGTTCTTTGCCTCTCCTTTCAATGTCTAGAGTAACTTCTCAGATAGAGTTACTTTCCAAAAGGGACAAAATCAAACTAATCCTCCATCGCTTAAATCAGGCATGTCCAAAGTCTGTCCCGTTGGCCAATCACAGCCCGAGGTCAGATTTTATACGGCCCATTATGTATGGCTTGCCAGCACTGTCAAACAGAATAAATAAATCATACAAATTCAACATGCAATTCCTCTTTTTACCATATGGTGGCAGCACCACTATGTAACAGTTACAGAGTAGGTAGAGTTCCCTTGTAACTGTCTAGTTGTATGAAATTTGCTCTGACTCTTCAACTGATAAAATTGATAATGAAGGCTGCTGCTTCCTGGAGAGGTGGAAATTACAATCTTTTTTTTCACTACAAACTGAAACAACTGTGTTTGCCTAATATTTCATGATTCTGTTACTCTGTTTAAGTAATATAACGTAAAGAGACATTACAAGACAAAACATGCTAATGCATATGACAAACTATCAGTGACCGTGCTAAAAAAGTAAAGCAATTTCAAAATTGCATAGCCACACAGCAATGGTTGTTTATGTGGGCCCACGAGTCAAATTAAAACATCACCAAAACAAGCTACGAAGTGGCTATGTTAATTGCTAAACATGGCAAACCTTTTACCGAAAGCGAGTTTATTAAAGACTGTGTTATGAAAATAACAGAAAACATTCTCCCCGAGAAGAAAACAGAGTTTGCTAATGTTTGCCTAGCTTGTAACACTGTGGCAGGGAGAATTGAAGAGCTATCAACAAATATTAAGAGAGAACTGGGAGACAGGGCAATGAATTTTTATTTTTTTTCTCTGATGAAAGCACAGACACATCAGACACTGTTTAGTTACTGATTTTTTTGAAAGGCGTCGACGATGACTTGACCATAACAGAAGAGATGCTTGACCTCCCATAGCTTTAAATGCCAAAAAATATGAATTGATTTATTTGTTACTGTTTGCTTAGCTGTTGATGATATGAAACTACTGTGGAGTAAAGTACTAGGATTATTACAAATGGCGTGCCTGCCATAGCTGGTGAACAAAGTGGATTGTCCACGCTGATCTGTAACAAAGTCAGTGAAGAAGGAGGCAACGCTATTAAACTTCATTGCATCATTCATCAGCAGGTTCTTTGCGCTAAACATCTAAGATTTGATCATGTTATTAAACCAATGGTAAAGGCAATTAATTTCATTCACTGTAAAGCCCTATACCACCTTCAGTTTCAGCAGTTCCTGCTTAACATCCAGGCTGAATATGGACCTGTAATATATCACAACAATGTGAGGCGGCTTAGTCGGGGATCCGCACTGCAGCAAGTTTTCTCTCTTAGAACGGAAATGTTTGGCTGAAAAGGGGCAACCAATGCAAGAATTGTCAGATACTGAATGGGTGGCAGAAATGCCTTTTTTGTTTGACAAAACAAAGCATCTGAATGCACTGAATGTCAGCCTTCAAGGACAAGACGCAGTAGTGAGCCAACTATATGCACACATTAAGGCTTTTGGAACCAAGCTGCAACTTTTCCAGAGACACTTGTCACAAACGGAGCCCTGTACCACACATTTCCCAGCTCTGCAGGAGGTCATGGTCGGCAATATCAGTATGCAAACAAAGAGGTATGCAGCAGTCATTGCATCCCTTGCTGGGGAGTTTAAAGACCACTTTTGGGATTTTGCTGCAATTGAAAAGGACATGTTGCTGTTCGAGTGGCACAGTGGTAGCGCTGCTGCCTCGCAGTTAGGAGACCCGGGTTTGCTTCCCGGGTCCTCCCTGCGTGGAGTTTGCATGTTCTCCCCGTGTCTGCGTGGGTTTCCTCCGGGTGCTCTGGTTTCCTCCCACAGTCCAAAGACATGCAGGTTAGGTGGATTGGTAATTCTAAATTGGCCCTAGTGTGTGCTTGGTGTGTGGGTGTGTTTGTGTATGTCCTGCAGTGGGTTGGCACCCTGCCCAGGATTGGTTCCCTGCCTTGTGCCCTGTGTTGGCTGGGATTGGCTCCAGCAGACCCCCGTGACCCTGTGTTTGGATTCAGCGGGTTGGAAAATGGATGGATGGATGGATGTTACTGTTCTCTTCTCCCTTTAGTGTGGACCCTGATGATGCTCCACCTCACCTGCAGCTGGAGCTGAATTAATTACTTGTCTTAGGGATGAGATGAAAACTATATATATGAGTCCTTAATTGCTTTCTCAGTTTGTTTTCCATAAGCTCTCAGCAGGTATAGCAATGGCAGATTGGGTGAACTGTGACAATATACAATAAGCGTATATTTTTTCCCATAATTCCTCCTTGACTGTGTGCAATATTGATGAATGTTACTTGAAAAGTGTCATAACAGTACTGTTTTTGAATTCCCACTACAGAATACAGACCTTTTAGCTAGGGTGAAGTACCTTGAAACATGTGAGTGTCGAAGACCCCAGTGCTCATGGGAAGGTAGAAATTATGACGATGGAAGCAGGTGGGAAAAAGACCAGTGTACAGCCTGTACATGTGTCAATGGCCAAGTGCAGTGCTCTGTGAATGAAAAGTGCACTGGTAAGTTCCAACAATGTTTCTGTTTGATTACCACTACATTGATATTGGCTACATTTGTAGATTTGACTCCTGGCAAACTGTACACGTTGTCTGGTAAACTTGATGTAATAACTGTCTTTTTTACTGTTTCAAGAATTTAGTAGAGTAGAGGCCAGCAAACTAGTTTTTAGACTACATAATAATTAGTCAGTGTTTGCCACAAAATGCTATATAAATATGTAATTAATGAACATCCCTAACCATTTCTTACCCTGTATTTAATGCTTTTTAAAATGTATGCAATGAAAACTGTGCTGTAGCAGCATATTTTTTATTTCATTAATTTGTTGGACCTTTTTTATAGCTATACTTTAAAGGTATCACCTCTGGGTGTACATACACAATTGAAATATATCTGTAATCTAAATATTGACTTGTGCACTGGGTGATTACATAGCCGCTGACTTGATAACCAGATTTCCATGTAATTCTCCTGCACCAATTATCTGGTTAAGCTACAATATATGTTCACTACCGTGCAGATCCTCAAACCAAGTACACACAACCTTATAACCAGTGCATCTCATTTTATTTTCCAAACGAGTCTTATCCCTTATAGGAATGTGGCTGCACAAGCAGTATGGTATTCAAATGGTAATATATCTATATATCCTTTAATTATGTGCTGTCAACATTTTTTTCCTTTATATTGACTTACTGCTACCATTTAAATTACATCATAGCTTTGTGTTAAGGTAATGATACAAATAAGGAAAACTTTGTCATAGTTTGCAGTTTCATGCTGGCTGTTCAGAAACTATGACTGCACAATATGCAACCTCAGATTTATAGGATACTGTGTTTTATATTAAACAGAATTCAGATGCAGCTATATTTCATTATTTTTATCTTAGCATCGCTCATTCAACACCCAATAAAAAGTCAGGGATGTACCAATTTAGCATGGTATATGTTTTAACAAGAAGAAGAAATTACACTGCTCACTTGCAAAGAATTAAAGTATTTTGAATATGCAGCTGCATTTAGCTCTGTTACTCATTTTTTTGCATCACCACAGAATTTTAATCCTTATTTTTTCAGAGAAACTTATTTTAAATTGAAAATTCTTTTTTATGTTTATTTATTGTTATGTATTATTTATTAATGTATTTATTTTTTGTAATTGTTAATGTTTTTACAGCAAAGTTCAGATGCTGGTCATTCTTCAAGCTAATAGCATATGGAGGTGCATACACCTTAAAGTTTGTGGAGAATGTCTTCAACAAAAAGGCTGTGTTTTTAAGGCTAAAGCATAACAATTAGAAACAAATTCGAGGCATGGAGTCAAGTTCATATTTGGCAAGATTCCAAATGAATGTCCGCCATTTTTAAACACTTTTATACAAAGTGGCAAATGTGTTTTTGTCAGTCATACAGTAGCCCAGATACCATTTAAAGTAACTTTCACAATTTAAATCTGGGAGACATGTCACTAGGCAAAATGTGTTTGTCCATTGTGTATAGGGGTTAAAAGGTTTAAAAGTTTCAAAAGGTTCAGATTCTTAACTCTGGAATAAACATCCCAAGAAAATTGTCGTATAGAGGATTTTATACCTTGAAATTGGATCAGAAGAGTATGGAACAAACCACACATATGGGGAGCTGTTGTAAGGCTGGATATAATAATAGCACAACATTCTTTAATCTTTCATACTCTGCAATTAGTAATTTTGTGAGCTATAATGTAATGATACACATGATTCACTTTTTGAGATGTCACATGACCCCAAATTCAAAGCTGCTTGCTATTTTCTTATAATACATCCATCCATCTATTGTCATTCCCATCTAATCCAATTTAGGAGCAGCGCAGAGCACAAAGCAGGAGGCATAGCATCAATGCAGGTATCGTTTGAATCATAATGAACCAATACAAAGTTGTTACTTAACGTAAGATGGCATATGGGAAGAGAAATGCCCGCCATGTGAAACACTGATGTAAACATACTGAGTTCTTACATACTCCACACAGACAGTAACAAGGGTTAAGATTTTAATCCTATGAGTAACTGCGTCACTCTCTTGTATATTTAAACTTATCAAGGTCAACGTGTTTAGCCCATTTTAGTAGCTGTCAAAGATCAATGATATTTGTGTTTTTTATAATGTTGTGTGTTTCATAACAAAAATCCATTCTTAATTCTACCTTTTCTGGTTAAAGAAGAAACAGATTACATATTTTAATATGTCCTATGACATACTACATTTCTTGAAAAGTTACTCCAGGGAGTGTCACCTGTCTGCCATTCTACACAATCGTCCTCTTCCAGCATCTTACTTCAAGTACAGTGCCATATGAAAATATTTTAAAATATTATGAATTTGTTTAATGCAGCACATTTTTCACAGCATTTTGTTGACAAACCCAAATAATAGATGAATGAGATCCTGTAGAAAAAAAACACACACAATTTTGACACTTACTAAATTAATTTTAAAAATGTTTATTTATTTATTTATAAAGTGTATGTATATGTGTCTGTTAAATCATGGAGAGAGAAAACATGTCTGTAAAATTATTTCCTTTTAGAAATATGGAGACTACATTTGATACTAAACATTAATTTTATAGTAACATTGAAAGATACACAGCATGGTTTAAAAACTTTTAAGTGAACTTTTATATGTATATTTCAGTTTACATGTAAAATATTAATAAATAAGAAGCCTGGTCATTTTGATCTTACCCCTTTAAGTTAGTTTAGTGGTAGTAGTAGTAGCAGTAGTGGTACTGTTACATATACTGAATACAGTGGAACCTCAGTTCACGAACGTCTCGGTACACGTACAAATCGGTTTACAACCAAAATGTTTGCCAAACTTTTGCCTCGGTTCATGACCACATACTCGGTATATGAACAACTGTTTGTACATGTTCAGGAGAGCCCTGTGCATTTCCTGTGCAGCGAGCAAGAGCGAGAGGGAGAGAGCGCGCGACACACACACACACACACACAGGCAGAGCGAGAGACGTACACACACAGGCAGCGGGAGAGAGAGCCGCGCAGCGCGAGAGAGAGAGCTGGATGCATAAGGTAGGAAGGCAGTTAATGCACTGGGCTTGATTTTGTTTTCACTTCTGTTTACAGCGATTGCTTCGTAGCGTGCATTGTTTCAATGTTACTTTTCTTGGTGGTTTATTAAATTACGGATTTTTTCAAATGTTCATTTTTTTCCCTGTGCTTAAAACTCATTAAAAAAAGTGTTTTTAGCCAGCGGTTGGTAGCGCTATAGCGCAAACTATTGCAGTGTTAGTTTTCTCTGTTGTTCAAGGTTTTCTCAGTGTTATTCAATGTTTTTACATTCACTTTACTATTACGCTGTGCATTCTATGGTATTATTAACTATATTTGTGCTTAAAAACTTAAAAAAAAAATATATATATACATACAGTTCGTATGGTCTGGAACGGATTAATTGTATTTACATACAATCCTATGGGGGAAATTGCTTCGGTTCATGACCAAATCGGTTTACAACCAGAGTTTTGGAGCGAATTATGGTCGTGAACCGAGGTTCCACTGTACTTTGACACGTGTATTTGCATGTTCTACAAACATACATTACATGGACACTCTCCCATGCCATAATAAAGAAGAATGTACCAAAATACATAGACCATGTGAAAATTGTAGCAGAAAACCTGTGTGTCTCACTTTTAGTCTGTTAAGCCATTCAGCTGACATATTGCCTTTTGTCTAACTGCTCTAAAGGTTGCACCTGGCTTGGAATTAAGTCTTATGTATCTCTCTATATAACCTCATACAAGAAGATCTAATGTCTCATATATGGACCTATTTTTATTAAGTTAAAATGTTATTGGCTGTATGCTAAATATTCTCTTGAATATTCATACACTATAAAGGCTTTTCCGAACAAAGGATTGTTAGCACACCTGAGAGTGATTACAGTGTAAGGTTCATGGGGTGCTCCAAAGACATCTTTGTTAAATGCATTTCTTATACTTGTACAGTAGAATACTATAGTCTGAAGAACGTTTTCATGCATGAGTGCTGAAGTAGAACTGGGGTTAGTATTTTTTCAAATCATTAACTATAGAGATCTTAGACAACTTTTAGAAGAGTGTTTTAAGTTCTTACCAGTTTGGTGGCATTATAAAAACACAGTGAATTGTTTTGGAATTATCATTGAGCTGTAAACCAAATGTACAATGGAAAATGTACAGCCAAGGTGTCAATATGGGTGTTGTTGAATTAAAAAAAAAAACTGTATTTGACATTTAAAATAGCCCTAGGATTTCAAGTCCTCCAAATAATTTGGACCAAAGTTTGTAAAGCTTATTGTGCATTTATGATGGTCATGCAATATAATAATGCTTATGTATTTTAAGGTTGCATCTATGAAGGCAAAAGATATGATAATGGGGAGTCTTTCAACTTTGATCAGTGTGTAAGATGCGTGTGCTTGGTGAGTATTACTTGCGAAGGTTAAAATTCAAACAGTTCAGTGAGCTCATCAATAGAGTTAATGTTAGACTCTAACATCTAACAGCTAATGACAGTCTTTGTCAAGAATATCTATCTTTGCATTGTATAATGCTTAGGAGTAAAAAGACTTCAGTGGCACTCAATGCATATTCATGACTTATTGTTTCTGCTACATAGTCATAAAATTCCAGGGAATATTCCTAGAAGAATATGGGCAGCAAAAATGTAAATTATAGGTGTCAATAACCCGATTAATGAGGCCTGAAATAAAAATCGCATTAAATGGTAAAATGTTTAATTGGAACATCCTACATTATAAGCATTTACAAATATAAGTTGAGATTCAGTATTTCATCATTTATTCTTATGATTTGCTTAATGATTCCTGTGTTTTTCTTTTGGCAGCAACTTGTGCTTTTATTATTTTTCTTTGATCATGGGCACTAGTTATAAAAAACAGACACCTCTGAGCTGTAGTATACACCATGAGCTTTGTTCCTGTGTATTGGTAGAAGTGAATAGAGATTTTTGTTCATCACTGAATCCTCTTTCTCTTCTTGTTTAGTGGTTTTGTTTAAATTATTCAATCATTTCTTGTTCTTAACACAGATATTTATATTGTATCATTGTATAATGTATGCTGTACATGTCATTATAAGATATAATTATAAGATAATTTTGTAGTGTTGCTTGCTTATACTGAGGGCAAATGGAGGAATGAATTTTGTTTTACTTGTTATATATGATAAAGCAGTCCACCAAACTAACTGTGAAATTAAAATATTTCCCATTCAGGATAGTGTTTTAAACTAAAAAACTTAAAAATAAATAACACAGGAAACTAGTCTAAAGTAGGTTTAAAGTAGGTGTTATTCAAAGCCACTAGATAAATTGCATTACTCCCTTTACAGAGTGGAGATGTAACATGTGAAACAACACAATGCAATGATGTTCCTTGTGGTAACCCTGTGAAACGGCCAGGAGAATGTTGTCCAGTTTGTGAAGGTTAGTTAAGCCTGATATGTCTTCTTCAGAGCATAAATACTTGCATTAAGATAGAATTAATTAGTTCAAATCATCACAGAATTTTTTTTCTCATAAATTAAAAAAAAAACGTTATGTGTTATTCTTTCAGATTGTATTGATGGAAGGAAGAATGGAGAAACATGGGAACCTGATGCTTGCAGTAATTGTTCTTGCCTGGTAAAATATGAATATTTGATTATTTTCAAATAAAGTACATAAATTCATCTCATTCCTGTTTTTTCAATTCAGGATCTGCTTTTTTGCAAAAGATTCTGCATAGAACTGCATTTTCCCCAAAGTCAAATACTGTTCATTTTTTGTGTCTTCACATGATGCATATAGTGGTTTCTAGTTGCTGCTGTCATGGACATGAAAGGGAAATTTGTAAATTTAAAGAAATTAAAAAAAGAAAATTATTTTTTAAAAATCATATATTAAAGTCCACATACTCAACAGCATGAAAAAAGACATGGGAGACTAGGCTATTATTAGAATGAGTATTTGCTATAAAACAGAGGTTATGAACATATTTTTGGAATAGTAATGTCTTACTGTAAAATGTGTCTTCCTAAATCATTGAGGGATAGGCACTGTTTTTTATGTCTAAATGATTTTAGTTCCAACCTTATTCATATTGAAGTAGGTATAAAATATGTTAAAATTAAGGTTTCATTTTACATTTCTTTTGCTATACTCATAACAAAAGTTTTGGGGGATTTAAAGGTTTAAAACAAATCTATGCCTGCCAACCACACAAATACTTAATGTCTGGACTGCTTATTGCTGTGATCGCAGAAAATCAAGGTGGTGCGATCAGGAGATAAAGCAGCCAGGACTGACAAAACAGAGGCAACTGAGGCAAAAACAGAGAGAAGTACCAATAGAAGTCTTTTTTCAATCACATTTCAGATCTCTTTATTCTGAAGGAAAGGAAGATAACAGAGGAGACAGGACAGGGCAGCAAGTAGGCCTGGGACAGGCAGGAGATCATATATTCCAGAAGTTAGAAAGAGGATAAATGACAAAACCAAAACCCTAACCAAAAATCAAGGTCAACTAACAAAACAAGCATTCTTCTCTCAGTGTTATTTTCACGTCTCTGCAACTGAAATACTAAAGTTTTGTTTTGAAGCTGAAGAGTTTTCAATACATGGATTTCAGGAACAGCATGCTGCCATATTTTATAGGTGGGAGTGATGATTTGATATGTCGTATCACCACTGTGTCTTGTGGCTAGCTATGGACACTAACAATAATAATCAGTATGACGATGACCATTCAGACGATTGTCACAAAATGGTGTTGAGCCACTAGAAAACAGAAAATGAAATGGCATCATCAGAATAATGATGAAATTATGTTTAATGTTATCTTTTTATTTAAAAAACATAATGTAATAACAAAGAACACCTCAGTAAAACTGAACAAAACATTGCAAGCACAAGACACCATAAAACTGAGTACTATAATATAATATAATATATAATATATATATAGTAATATATATAGTACTACTGTAGATATTGTTATAAAAATGTTAGGAGTGATCAAAGGCTATCTGAGAGGTTTACGAATACATGACCTAGTGATGTTGGTGGAGGAAGACATCACTTACAGGCTGAATCTTGCCCAGTTTGCATTTTTAGACATTTTAAATGAGATATGTGAACAATGAACAATATTTTATTGAATTGTTGCATGCTTGTCACATGTTTTAGTAGAATATACTGTATATTATGAATGTCTGAATTCTATTTTAATTAATAAATTTCCTTTGCCTTCCCCAAAGATTATTAAGGAGTAAGTCCCTTGAGATTTTTTTGATTTACTCTAGAGTGGCTGTCTGAAACTTCATCCACACTAATCAGTATCATCTCAGGGATGAATACTGGTGAAAGTTGATTAAGTTAGGAAGGTTGCATTTGGCAAAGTTTTTAACCTGTATATAGAAGAAAAAATGTGTCACTGGAAGGTTAAATTTAGAGCATAATAGCTTAAAAATACAAGTATCCTATTAATACAGAGATATAGCTAAACTACTAAGACATGAAGTTGAACCAGAAACCTTCTCAGCCTTTAAGATGAGATACTGGAACAGATTAGCAATTAGCTAAATAAACGATCCTAATGGACTGAAAGGTCTCGTCTCGTTTGTCAGATTTCTTATAGTATGTATGTTTGCATTCCCTGTAAACGTGCATAGATTAAATATTACTTAGGTTAAAGAAGAATGAAATAGGTTATCGTCATATATATAGGAAACAAATAAAGTTAATTTGCCTTAGGATGTGTCCGTCATTGGTTAATTTACTACATGATGAAACACTGGGTTGCTGATAAACTGATGATAATTAGTGTAGGCTGGAGCACAGAGCAACACATACAAAGAAAATTTAGGGCAACATTTCAGTTCCATGAGTAATGTAGCACAATTAATTTTGATCATTTTGGCCAGTTTGCAATATTTTTTTACCTCGTAGTCAATAACAGTTAGGCAGTGCCATGCCTCCTTCAGATTTAGATCTCTGTAGAGTCATCTTTTTAATGATTTAATGATTTAATCATTTTATATTCCTTATAAACGTTATTACAATTGAGTCTCACTTCTTAAGGAATGATTTATTGATATGTATAGAGTTGTTCTGAAGGAAATATAGTCAATTTTGGGAGGATTCTCAATTTGATAATATTGAGTCTCCCAGCTAAAATAAGATGGAGGTGGGGCCATCAATTAATATATTTGTTGAAAATAATTTACATATTACAAATAAAAACTACAAGTGCATACAAAGTCTAAAATTGAAAAGCAAAAGGTTGCAAAGGATCCAGGTATGCTATGTTAAATTAAATTTCATAAACAGTCACTGGAATATTCATGTACTTAATGGTATGCAAAATCCTACACATCTTTCCTTTCCCATCATTCAGAATTCTCAAAGGCTTCAGTAAAAATCATCTAGAATTTTCTTAAGTAAATTTTGAATTGTGTACCTGGCGACAATCATGAAAATTAAGGGGAGGTGCATTTAAAATAGAACATAAGAAACCTTGTACCTTGAAATTGAAAAGTTTCCTCAGATTCTGTTTAGATCACCTGATATAGTTCAGGTTTGTGACTCCCTTAACACTTTTTAAATGAAATTTGATCTAAAAGTGTGAATAGTGAAAAAGGAAGGGAGACTAGCAGCCTCCAACCATTTCTCCAGCTACCAATATTCCTTTTCTTAGGGATGGTTTAAGCAACAATAATTATTATGATAATATTTTCAGATTTTGGGATATTTGCATATATGTATAATTAGATATCTTGAAGACAACCTTAATCAAGAAGAGAAATAATGCCAAACTGGCTAAATGACAACTCATGTGTATAATGATTCATATTACCAAGACACTATTAAAATGTACATCAGCATGACAAACATATTACACCTGAAAAGTGATAAATATGATGTAAGACTGTAATTTACTTCTCTTTTAAGAGGGACAATTCTCCATATTTGCACTGAAGAACTTTTTTAGTTATTTATCAGTTTATATCAGCTATCTGTTTTCACTTTTCAGGGATCTAGCCAACAGGACAGGAGTATATCAGTCAAGCTTCTGCCCCGCCATGCTTGATATGCTGTAAGCCATTAACTGACTGATGAGTTGCTACATTCAAATTTCATATGGTGTGAGTGTACATGCATAACACATAGTATGTTTTTGCCAACTTAAAAAGGCAATTTGCAGCAGTGTCCAGTTTTCCAAACATAATTAGAGCAATTTACTGCACTTATTATATATTGCAATAAGGGCACCTACAGTATCTAGAATGTAGCTGCTTTTGTTAACTGTAAGCAGTGACATTCCATTAATGCATAGCACAGATATTATTGTTTTGCTCCTAAAATCCCAGTGCAGCATATTGAAATTGCCACACAGCAGAGTCTTGCAGTGCTTCACAGGTTAACCCAGGTCCAGTTGTCAATCATGTGTCCTGTCTTCATGGTGCTTCATGGAGGACAACTCACCCTCCATGCAGAGAATGAATAAATCAATTTGGAATCTGCACATATGTTGTTCACATTCACTCAGCAGTAAAAAAATTGCAGAGAATATAAGTGAAGATATATCAGTGCTCAAAAGGTTTCGGGTTTTGGAACAGTTCCTGTCAAGACTGACTTTAATGCAAAAGCCCAAGAAGAGATCACAAATATCAATAAAGTGGTATAAAAACTGTAACTATAATATGTTAGATGTAATGTGCTCATTACAATAGGTCTCACAGCACAGACAGCTCAAGGAGAAGGTTTTATGTTTTCCACTTGGATTGAAAAGCTAATAAGCATATTGTCATGGCCATCTGATTATCTCCCGGTCTACTGATATCCAGTTGCATCCTGATGACATATCTTTTTGCAAAGCAATGTGGGACTGCTTTGGGCTTTATATACCTCTGCTTTTATTCTGGATATTCACAGCTGCAGTCTTCTACTCAACCATGAGAAATTAGGGATCTGTTAGGCTGCTAGGTTTTATCTTATCTTAGGGCAACCTGTAGTATTATGCTTTATATACTTTAATTTTTTTCTGTATTGCTTTAGGTTTGTATTATAGCATCTGTCAAATGTACTGTGAGTATAGTGCACTTCTGTAAGGTGCCTAGTATACATGGGTTTGATAAAATAAACAAACAAAAAAATATATAAATATTATTACAGTTACTGTATTTTTCAATATATGCATTTTGAATTATTTTCACAGAATGGAAATGTCAATTGCATCAAACAAGAATGCATTCCAACTAGCTGTCAGCATCCCATTATTCCCCGGAATAAATGTTGTCCGGAATGTTTTGGCTGCTTTTACAATGGGCACAGACTACGAAATGGACAGAGTTTCCAAGCTGACCAGTGTACTAGATGCACCTGTAGGGTAGGTGGTATGTTAAAGATTTAAGTCAAAATTCATTTGATATATTTTGTGTTGGTATATGTTAATTTTGAACATTCATTACAACTATTAAAAATGATTTTGCAAAGTAAAATCATCTGTTTGTTTAATACTCTTTTAGTTCATTCATCATTTGTTAAGTTCCCCAACCCATCTATTTCAAAAAATGGTCACAGGTGGTCATGGAGCAATTCTTATTAACATTTAGCGAAAGGCAGAGACCAGCAAAGGTAGCTAGTCTACTGCTGGGCTAACTCTCTTTCACACCCCCTCGCACTCATTCATATTGGTCCAATTTACAGTTTCCAACTAATTCACACCATTTTTGGACCAATGTGCAAACATTGATACAACTGGAATTTGAGCAAAGTACTTCACCAGAGCTGTGAAGAGTGGTAGTGGCATAATTTAACTTACAAGTAAATCTGAAAATGTAAGTAGGTTTCCACAAGTTTTATATTTCTGTGCCTAATAATTTGCTTTTAAACTTAATTGATTAATAGTGCATTAGCACTATTGTACATTATAAAATGTACAATGCCTGCATTTATAAAATTTTACAAGTAAATAAAAAGTTAAGGACTTTAAGGATAGCACTTTAAATAAATACTGTACTAGGGCTGTTTTTATATTCCTTAATTAAGACTGGTCTTACACAGAAAAATGGTAAATTATTAATTGTTTTGCATTCAGTCTACTGGGCATTTGAACAGCATTACAGTTCTCACAAACAATGCTCCAATTATTTTGCAATAGTGTTTTTTTAAATAAATAAATAAAATACTAACAAAAGAACATATAATCTGATTTCTGACCATTTTTGTCTGTTTTAGAATGGCAGTGTACAATGTGAGACCCTTACTTGTCCAGAATTACCATGCTTGAACCACTATCTACCTCCTGGAGAATGTTGTCCTATCTGTCGTCAAGGTAATGTGTTTTTATATGTAACAACTTTTCCTATAATTTTAAAAATATTTTTATTGGGAATTTGTGGATTGCCTCACATAAACATAGCTTATAGGTTATTGCTAAGTTGAAGAACTAATTTAGGGTTGCAGAGAACTTTTTCCAGCAGCATTAGGAATAATGTCGGAAACAACCCAGGATGGGGTGCCAGGTTGGCAACTTTAAATTAACACTATGTGAGTGAGTGCAGGGGAGTGTGAAAGGGTGCCCTGGCTCCACATATTCCTGACCTAGATTAATAATAAAAAATATTTTTAATTGGCTCTTTTGTGGCTTTTCTACATGATAAGTTTCAACCTGATCTCTACAACTGGAAGTGATGTGGCATCATTCTATTCTCTACCATCAAACCTCTGTGTTTGCATCATAGAGACAAATGTCAGGGGGCCACACTGAGTAGACATCTGCCTTCTAGGATGTGCAAGGTCAGCAAGAGTCTAAAATAGTGGGGCAAAAATTAAATCAATACGGATTTTTCATTTATTCATTTTCAACCACTTATCAGAGACCGGCTTGCAGGGACAACAGTCTTAGTAGTGAGGCCCATACTCAGCCACACTTGCCAACTCATGCTGTTAGATTCCGAGGAGTTCCCAGGCCATACGGTCTCCTCCCAGCTGGTTATGCCCATAAATGCTCCACAGTGAGGTGTCCAGAAGGTATCTGTATGCAATGCCCAAACAACCTCAATTTATTCCTCTTGATGAGGAGGGTCAGCGACTGTACTCCTAGTCTCATCCAAATGTTGATGCTTCTCATCATATCTCTAAGTGAGAGCCCAGCCACCCTACATAGAAAGCTTGTTTTGGCCACTTATACCCACAGTCTTTTCCTTTTGGTCATTACCCAAATCATATTACCATAGGTGTGGGTAGGGACATTGATCAACTGGTAAATCTAGAGCTTTGCCTCCTGGCTCAGCTCCTTCTTCACCACTACAGATATGTATAGCAATTAGGACCCCTGGAACCCTGAACTCTCCCAGCACCCACCACATAATCCTTTGGGGAACAAAGTCATACACCTTTTTTAAGTTCACAAAGCACATGTTGGCTGATTAAGTGTACTCTTATGCCACCTCTAGAATCTTCATGAGGGTAAAGACCTGGTCCACTGTTCTACTAATTTAAACATTTAAAATTATTGCCAAAAAGACCTTTGTTGTGAATTAATATTGAAAGTAGGGGTGGGCGGTATGACCAAAATTCTATATCACGGTATTTTTCTAAATTATCCCGGTTTCACGGTATTCGACGGTATTTTTTTCCCCATGCATGAGTGGATGTTAACCACATTTTCCACTGCAATTACTGGCTAAGATTAACCTATTCCACTGTCAAGAGTATTGTACATTGTACAAAAAAAACATTTTAATGTGCACACAAGTATTAATACAGTTTTGCATTGCCCTATAAAGTGATAGTTTTCAAGGGGGTGGCACTAATGGAGAAGGTATCACATTGCATGACAGATGCAGTCAAAATATAGAACCTTTTTATTGAACAAATTTTGCAAAAACAAACTATAATTTTGACAACATATTTTCAACCATAAAAAGAGGCATTTAGACTTAGTAAAATATCCAGAAGTGCTTGTCAAAAATTGTATTGCACCGAATATGTCTTAGAAAAGGAATAAATAGTAAATATTTTTTGTAAACCAACTACACTTTCTGTTAATGTTAACAATCTCTGTCCACTGACACGTTAAAGTGACTTTTTAAACAACTTTATCATCATTAAACTGCATAATATTTAAACTAATAAATAATAACAATAAAATAAATAATAGTATTATTACTGATAGTTGCACTATTACTTCAAGACTTCAAGCCCAGGTGCATTACATAGTATTCACCAAATTAAAATAAAATAAAACAAGTGCAACTTGGTGATGACATCTTTACCAACTGAACCATCATTTAGGCAAACTGCATTAATATGGACCTTGTTTCAAGCTAAGCTATACTGGGAAGAAAAAAACAAACTATATGTCGAGAACAAAGTCAACATTTCCACTTTACTCTCGCCGTTTATGTTGAGATTAAAATCGACATTTCCACTTTATTCTCATAGTTTACTTCATAATTAAAGTAGAATGTCGTAAACTAAACTTCTTCCTAAAATCAATGTTTAATCAATTACTTAATTTACCCCGTCATAAATTAATGCAGCACATTAAATGCTTTGTGTTACGTTCCCCGACCCAGTGGTTAATCACTACGATTCTTAAACTGACTTCCTCCGCACTAAGAGAAGACAGCGATCACCATACAGAATCCATTCACTTCATGATATTCTTGCTTTCTGAAAATTTAGAATGCTAAGATAAATACTTGATATCATTTTCATGATGAAATGCATTAAAGCAGGTATTACACATGCACGGTAGTGAGGCGGTAGTGCTGCTCCATCGCAGTAAGGGGTCCCCAGGTGTATGTTCAGTGTAGAGAACTTTATGGCAGGTGTGACGAGGCTCCAAAAAACTGGATGTATGAATAGCTATCACACAGGTTTAACTTAAATATTGTGTAAATGTTGGGTTTGTGATCTGCTGGTCGGAGACACGAACACAGAATTCAATGCATGCTCTTCTGAGCGGGCTATCTTTATTGCATGCATGCTGTCTCTATCTGACGTACCAAAACCCAAGTTCCTATCCTTCCTTTTTCTTTCACCACATAACCATGTGAAATTAAAACTAGTTATAAACTTAGCCCACGGAGTGTTCAGAACTTTAAAAATATCTTCGTTATACATGTTTAATTATGCCATCCATTCAGAGTTGCGCCCATCTCTGAACGAGTCGCCAGCACATCGCAGGATGAATACAAGCAAAACATACACTAGCAGGGTCAATATAGCACAACAAAACCCCACATCCTACATGACTTTGAAAGGAAACCGAAGCACGCCGAGTAAACCCACCAGAAAAACATGCAAATGCAAGGCAGGCACGCCGCCGTGCCCCCATATGATTAATGCATGCTTTAATGCAGGGGTAGGCAACGTCGGTCCTGGAGTGCCACAGTATGTGCAGGTTTTTGTTCCAACCCAGTTCCTTAACGAGAACTCAATTATTGCTGATGAAGCACATATTGCTTAAGTGACATTTTAATGCTTCATTTTAGATTTCAATCTTAAACTGCTGCATTCAGTGTTTTAATTGCTCCTTATTAGCAATAAGATGTAAAACAGGGGTAGGCAATGTCGGTCCTGGTGAGCCGCAGTGGCTACAGGTTTTCATTCAACCCAATTGCTTAATTAGAAACCAATCATTGCCAATCTCAGACCTTATTTAATTTTATGGCTTGTTAGTCTGTGCAATGTAAGGCTTTTATATCGTAGATTTTTTTCCTTTCCAAGGATATCATCCAAATGATTTGAAGCCTAAAACAGATCATTTTCAGTCTGTCACATTTTTCTATTAAGTGTTTTATTAAATCAAACTGTGCATGATGAACACACACAGATGTAATTGGAAAAAAGCTAGCTGGAGAACTGCTGGCTGCTTTGTCTTTTACATCTTATTGCTAATAAGGAGCAATTAAAACACTGAATGCAGCAGTTTAAGATTGAAATAAGCAATTAAGGTTGGAGAACCTTAACAAGCGAGACCACTAAAATGAAGCATTAAAATGTCACTTAAGCAATATGTGCTTCATCAGCAATAATTGAGTTCTCGTTAAGGAACTGGGTTGGAACAAAAACCTGCACATACTGTGGCACTCCAGGACCGACGTTGCCTACCCCTGCTTTAATGCATTTCACCATGAAAATTATATTAAGTATTTATCTTAGCATTCTAAATGTTCAGAGAGCAGGAAGATCATGAAGTGAATATATTCTGTGCGGCGATCGCTGCCGGTGCCTCCTCTTAGTGCAAGAAGAAGTCAGTTTAAGAATCACTTAACACAAAGCATTTAATGTGCTATATAACTTATGATGGGGTTTGAGAAAATCTAGTAAATTAAATATTCATTTTACGATGAAGTTTAGCTTACGATGTTCTACTTTAATGACAAATTATGAGAATAAAGTCAACATGTCGACTTTAATCTTGACATTAACGGCGAGAATAAAGTAGAAATGTCGAGAATAAAGACAACATGTCGACTTTATTCTCGTCATAAGCGTCAAGATTAAAGTGGAAATGTCAAGAATAAAGTCAACATGTCGTCACACTATTACACAGTACCCAGGTACATTACACTGTATTGAAAACAAATAAAACAAGTACAACTTGGCTTGCAGTATTATCCAGTAGTATAGAAACAGTATTTACACATCTGACCTTTTAAAACTAAAGTATCTCCAGGCGACGGACGTGACTCCTTTTTTCGGCAAAAGTTCTTCTGTTCATCATGTTCAACTTTATCGTCAGCTTTAGTTTCGGAATGTTCTCTGTCCAATTTCACTGCGCAATACCTATGCTACCGCTACCTATTTGGTGGTGTAGCAGTAAAAAAAGAGCCCTAGTGCAACAAATCTGTGTTTAGCGGTGTAGCAGTGAAAAAGGTTCCCACTTGAACAGTTTCCCGCTGCGCCACGTTCCGAACGTCGTTTAGGCAATTTAAACCGGTGTTGCGGTATAAGAAAAATCCATATCATAAAAAAAATAAAAAACGGTTTTCGGTATGAACCGGTTTATCACCCAGCACTAATTGGAAATGTTTAAATTAGCCCTGTAACACTTCAAAATAAACAAATAGGTAAATTATGGACTGCTTTCAATTCTTTTCTATCACATTCTTACTGTTATTTTCAGGTGTTTTCAGGAGTTTGAAACTTGTATATGTAAAAAATGTCACTCAATAAAATATGCTATTGCAGTGTTCAATTATCTGAATATGATTATTAATATGTTAATTAATTAAGTCTTTATACTCTCTGGTCATATAGGCCCAAACACCTATAGTATAGCCTGTCGGTTTGCAGCTACCAAGAAGTCTAACTCAGATTTCTTTATAGCAATAACATATGCATTAATATGTGTAATGTTTTTCAAAACACAAAAAAAAACTTCAAATTTAATGCAACAATGACTTATTAAAATTATCAAAGGGTGTCAATCAAAAAGTAATTTGAAACAGTTGTTAAATTGCTTTTTTCATTCTTTTCAGGTTGTGAGTATGAAGGGGTAGCATACGTCAATGGAGCAATCTTCCTATCTATGAGCAACCCATGTATGAATTGTTCATGTTTGGTAAGTTGAATTTTTTTAAAATCTTAAGACATAATACTATTTAGTTAGATCTAATTCCAGTACTTTTTTCAATAGGAGCACTTTTGAAATTGACTATAAACTAAACTGTAAGCCAATTTATAGATTTATGCACATTTATGAGTTATGTGGTAATACTTTGTAGTCAATGTAAAGATAGGAGTGTGCTTTTAAATACTGAGACTGAGAGTAAAGTAAAAGGAGGGATCAGGCCATATTCATTTACTGTATATGTATATGCTCCAGCGGTGGGTTGGCACCCTGCCCGGGATTGGTTCCTGCCTTGTGCCCTGTGTTGGCTGGGATTGGCTCCAGCAGACCCCCGTGACCCTGTAGTTAGGAATATAGCGGGTTGGAAAATGGATGGATGGATGTATATGCTAATGAATTTATCTTAATATATACCTCACTGACCAAAAAACAGGAGACAGAGCTGGAGGTGTCAGAGTTAAAAATGCTAAGACGAGGAACGAGTATATTAGAGGGTCAGGTTGCATGGTTTGGAGACAAAGTCAGAGAGGCGAGATTGCTTTGGTTTGGACATGTGCAGACGAGAGATGCTGGGTATATTGGGAAAAGGATGCTAAGGATAGAGCTACCAGGCAAGAGGAAAAGAGGAAGGCCTAAGAGAAGATTTGGATGTGGTGGGAGAGGACATGCAGGTGATGGGTGTAACAGAGCAAGATGTAGAGGACAGAAAGATATGGAACAAGATGATCTGCTGTGGCAACCCCTAAAGGGAGCAGCAGAAGGAAGAAGAAGAATGCCAAAAAACCCACAAAGCTTAAGGGGTTAAGAAACATGCCTCTATTTTTCACTGGTCTGCCTTTAAATGCTTTTATTGCTTGCTAGTTTTATTTGATCTGATGTTCACACACACTCATACTCACACAGGATAATTTACAGCCCTCATTAAACATAGATTGTATATCTTAAAGCTGTGGGAGAATGATCAGAGTATTCCAAGAAAAATCCAAATACGGAGAACATAAAAGAAACAGTACATATATTTTGTATCTTATTTACATTTTATTTATATTAAATTTTGTATATATTTGAGACAAAGGATGTTATCTTTAAAAATGTTCTTTAAACAGTTCTAAAGATGCTGATGCAAATAAAATATGTACATTTTCTTTTTTTAGTGGTTTTACTTTCTCTTCGTATGATTAACTTGTAAATAGATCATCCAATTTAATTTGGCTTGTCTTATTACTTCCCTGAAATGCTACATTTTACAGGGGTTATTTAATGTTTTGATTTTTTAACCAGAAGTAAGCCTCAGAGTAGTGCTGGGAGGTATACCGGTTCATACCGAAAGCCGTTTTCAATTTTTGTTATGATATGGATTTTTCTTATACCTCAACACCGGTTTAAATAGCCTAAACAATGTTCGGAATGTGGCGCAGCGGGAAACTGTTTAAGGGGGAAACCTTTTTCACTGCTACACCGCTAAACACACATGCAACGGAGTACATGCGTTAGTGGAGATATTGCGCGGTGAAAATGGACAGAGAACATTCCAAAACTGAAGCTGTAGCACATAAAATTGAACATGATGACATAGAAGAAGAACTTTTGCCAAAAAAGGGAGTCATGTCTGTTGTCTGGAGATACTTTGGTTTTAAAAGGTCGAATGTGGACCATTATTATTTTAAAATGTGTGAATGCTGTTTCTATAGTACTGGATCATACTACAAGCCAAGTAGCACTTTTTTTCCCAATACTTGAATACTGTGTAATTTACCTGGGTACTGTGTAATAGTGTGGCGATGCCGGTCACTTACAGACTCCCTCTTCCCACATGGGAGTCTGTTGAACCAACACCGTCGATAGTTATGACCAAGATGAGCTGACAAATCTCATTGAAGCCAGGGGATGGTGGAAAGTGCTCAAGTGCTTTTATTAAAAACAGTCAAAAGTAAAACCAAGTCTCCATTGTGCAGTGTTAAAAAATACAGTACCCCCTATCCTGCTGGCCCATAAATATATGTCCTGACAAGTGACAAGCACCTCTGGATATTTTACTAAGTCTAAATGCCTCTTTGGATGGTTGAAAATATGTTGTCAGAATTATAGTTTAAGTTGTTTGCAAAAATTTGTTCAATAAAAAGGCTCTATATTTTGACTGCAACTGTCATGCAATGTGATTCCTTCTCTTCATTAGTACCACCCCATTGAAAATCACTTTATGGGGCCATGCAAACCTGTATTAATACTTGTGTGCACATTAAAATGTTTTTTGTACAATGTACAATTCTCATGACAGTGGAATAGGTTATTCTTAGCCAGTCTTCTGCAGTAATTGCAGTGGAAAATGTGGTCAACATCCACTCATGCATGGGAAAAAAATACCGTTGAATACTGTGAAACCGGTATCATTTTGAAAAATACTGTGATATAGAATTTTGGTCATACCGCCCAGCATTACCTCAGAGTAAGTAAGCCTCTTTCCAAAATAATTTTTCAAATTAAAGGTGAAGAAATTTGTAACTGTCCACAAATTCTATACAGACCATTTTTTGTTTTTTTTCCAGCTGTTTATGGCCTGCCATCATTTTATGCGTAGTGTGGAGAAGGGTCCACTATGGCACTGTGACTCAGCTTTCATGAAAACATTTCAAATAAAAGGGAATAAAATTATTGTTTAACTTTTTTATTTTTAATTGTAAATCTTGTTACGGAAATGGAAGAAATCATGAAATTACCAATACCTTATTCATCTTCAGTCTTTTACATTTAAGGGATATTTATAAAATATTTATTTTTACCAAATGTGTACTGATACTAGTTTTATAATATAATATATTTAGACCATGCAGCATACTGTATACTGTAGCTTTTCTGCCAACAAAATTAGAGTATTGAGAAACTTCATTGGCCTACATTTTTTTGTTTTTGTTTGCTTGCACCAAAGAGTATTGTGATGGTATGTGTCCTGCTCCACACTCCCTCTTCCAGATTTGGGAGCCCCTGAACCCAACACCGTTGGTAATGTAACCGGATGAACTGGTCTGATGGGGACAAATCAAACTGAGCAAAGGGATGGTGTAAAAGTACTTAGATAGATAGATAGATAGATAGATAGATAGATAGATAGATAGATAGATAGATAGATAGATAGATAGATAGATAGATAGATAGATAGATAGATAGATAGATAGATAGATAGATACTTTATTAATCCCAAGAGTAAATTCACTTACTCCAGCAGCACCTTACTGATACAAAAAAAAAAAAATATTAAATTAAAGATTGATAATAATGCAGGTAAAAACAGACAATAACTTTGTATAATGTTAAATGTTAACGTTTACCCCCCCGGGTGGAATTGAAGAGTCGCATAGTTTGGGGGAGGAATGATCTCCTCAATCTGTCAGTGGAGCAGGACAGTGACAGCAGTCTGTCGCTGAAGCTGCTCCTCTGTCTAGAGATGACACTGTTTAGTGGATGCAGTGGATTTTCCATAATTGATAGGAGCCTGCTGAGCGCCCGTCGCTCTGCCACGGATGTCAAACTGTCTAGCTCCATGCCAACAATAGAGCCTGCCTTCCTCACCAGTTTGTCCAGGCGTGAGGCGTCTTTCTTCTTAATGCTGCCTCCCCAGCACACCACTGCATAGAAGAGGGTGCTCGCCACATCCGTCTGATAGAACATCTGCAGCATCTTATTGCAGATGTTGAAGGATGCCAGCCTTCTAAGGAAGTATAACTGGCTCTGTCCTTTCTTACACAGAGCATCAGTATTGGTAGTTCAGTCTAATTTATCATCCAGCTGCACTCCCAGGTATTTATAGGTCTGCACTATCTGCACACAGTCACCTCTGATGATCACGGGGTCCATGAGGGGTCTGGGCCTCCTAAAATCCACCACCAACTCCTTGGTTTTTCTGGTGTTCAGGTGTAGGTGGTTTGAGTCGCACCATTTAACAAAGTCATTGATTAGGTCCCTATACTCCTTCTCCTGTCCACTCCTGATGCAGCCCACGATAGCAGTGTCATCAGCGAACTTTTGCAAGTGGCAGGACTCCGAGTTGTGTTGGAAGTCCGATGTATATAGGCTGAACAGGATCGGAGAAAGTACAGTCCCTTGTGGCGCTCCTGTGTTGCTGACCACAATGTCAGACGTGCAGTTCCCAAGACGCAGATACTTTTATTAAAACAAACACAAACAAACAAACAAACACAAAACAGTGTCCAAAGTGCAGTGCTCAAGAATGTTTCAATAAATAAATGATTCATTAAAAATGTGCAAAAAGTGGTGGTTAAAAATCCCAAATAAATAAATCCATTAAAACGAGGTTAAAAACAATGGCTGGAAACAGTTCCCTTTATAAAACCTGGTGCCTTCTTCTTTCTACTTGGCGGCTCCCCTGCTTCTACCATCAAGCTTTGCAACAGGGGAGTTGCTCTATCTGCAGGTGCAGCTGCCTTCTACACTGGTCCGGTAGCCTTCTGACCCCCGGCTCCATACAGCTCCTGCCAGTCCGAGCCTCGGGTTCCTCAGCGACCAGGGCGCTCACGCTGGGTTTCACTCTCGGTTGCTGTCTCTCACACCGGCCTTCTGCACCTCCTGCCTTCTTCTTTCCATTGACCTCCATTCTTCGATCTTTTTCTTCCCCTCCGCACTCACGCTTCTCCTATTTATAATATGGACATGGCACAGGTGTGGCGATTAGCCGCTCCTGGCTTCAATTACGGACATAGGCGATAACGCACCTGTGCACTTCAGTGCGGAAACGCCCATTCTCGTATCGTGCATGGGGAACTGCTCTGGCCACACTACCTTAAGCTGCGAGTGCGGTGATTATTTATTTAAAAAAAACAGGCCATCTGTTCTGAGCCGCGGACCCGCTATACCATAAGTTCAAGTGTCAGTGATCTGTCAACATCATATGATGTAAATGAGCAGAATGTCACAACTTTTTATTTGCATTTTAAAAGCACAAACTCTTATTGTAGCATTGTCTACTTTTTATTTAAATATTCTGGCTGTTCATACTCACTTTTTGTTATTTTTGCCCATCTTTAGGTTATAAGTTGTTTCTTCTAGTATTGAGCTTAAAGTAATTGGTTAAAGCTAAGAACACAAGAATTTGCAGGGGTGTAATTTGGATATGTGTTTATTTTTTCAGACAAACTGCCACTTTACTTTCAATGTGCTTTCCTGTTGAACATCAAAGTGGCTCAGTAATGTGCAAATTAAAATAAAGTTATATATTACAGTAGTCTTTTTTTTATTGCAGGACAGTTTAGTTAGATGTTCTCCACTACAGTGCCATACTGTCACCTGTTTAAATCCCTTTCGAAAACCTGGCCAGTGCTGTCCGTCTTGCCCAGGTAAATAGAAACCACTAATTCAATACCTTAAAACATGATTTTAATACTGATTTCATGACCAGAAACTTTTCTTATTTGTTTTCTGGGTCTTTGTATGAGTTTTTGACTTGTTACTTGTTACAAAAAAACTGATTTTTAAAATAAGAAAAAAAAACACCTCACTGTACAACAAAAATGAAGAGATCGACTAATGATTTTATATTTATTAGTTAATTTATGTTCTTATTAAAATTATTATGTATTCAGCTTGATTTAATTACAGAACTCTGTGTTGCTTCATTTTTACAAATTATACATGGTTGTCTAAACACAAATATATTATACTACCTCACATATATTGCTGTGTTAATTTAAAGCTGAAATTTTCCACTGTATTTTGTAATATATTTATTCTCAGCATGCATCTTTGAAATTATTGTAACTGATGACAGTTTGTATTACTTTCATTCTAGCAGAATTCTGTTGAAAATTTAATAGTGTAGTGAATGACCTGAAACAGCATAACAATTGAATGAATAATGTAAAAAGGTTTGATACTCTGAACAAATATGGCTTTCTCTATCCATCATTCATTTTATATAGCAGCATGTACACTAAGGTTTTTTTCACAAAGTCCTTTAAACAGTAATAAAGGAAGATTTGAAAGGAAAAGACCAGAATCAATGCTGAAATAACAAGAGCAATATTCTGAAATAAATAGATTTTAATAAAATACAGCAATGACAATTTGGGAAAAAATATGCTTAGTAAACATTGTAAAAGGCTCTGTTAGCTTAAGCTGTTAGTACTACAAAGTTATTTACTATTTACAATTATTTGATTAGAAAAATTTTGTTGATGAACAGGGATCAAATATTATACATTTTAGAAGCTTTTGTAATTACCAATATAATTTTGTTCCCCTTTTCCAACTTGATTTCAATGAGATTGAAAACACATTCAATAAGAGTTTTTGCCTTGATAGTAAACTATCAAAAATTTAATTTGAGAAATTTGACTGCATGCATTTTTGTATGTATCAACATTTATTTATTATTTATTGTTTTATTTTTGTACAGTTTGTGAAGTAGATGGACATATTTATGATCATGAACAAACTTTTACTACTGCAGATGGCTGTCAAAAATGCACATGTATGGTATGTTATATTGTAAAGAATATGCTTATTTAAGATTTTAACAAAACGAGAATTATCTCCTTTTTCCAAGTTAATGCTTTCCTGGTCAATGAACAATGCACTTTGCAAAGGGGTATGACTTTTCTACCACCTATAGTCACAGACATTTTGGTAATGCCAGTTTCTTTCTACATGAGTTAAAAAAATATTAATGGAGCACATTTGTGTCACCCATTTACTGCAGTTTACTAGAGAAGGTTAATAGTAAACCTATTGGCTACTCCATATTTATTGGAAATTTGTAAAGCCTTTCTAATTGGTGTAATGGAACAAACCTATTTAATCTAGTTCAGGATCTTAAGAGGTAGAGAGACTATCCCACCACCTTGGGCATCATAAGATAGGAGTCAATCCTGGACAGGGTGCCAACCAGGGTAATGTCAACCAGAATCTACAAGAGGGCTGGAATGTTTAATGAACAACAGCAACAAGATGCAGAAAGAAAGTGGGATGTAAGGGTTTAGCATAACCAGTGAAAAGGGGGTTCTAAATGGACAATGTGATCGAAACAGACAAGCTTACATTGTACCATTGGGCCGTTTAACTAAACAGGCATTGTGCACTGCTAGTCTTCCTATAATTTACATCTTTTTGTTAATCATTGAACTATTTTTTTCTAGATTGTACAATTTAGAATTGAGGCTTCTAAACTAAGATTTAAATCATGTCAATGAACCTCAGCCATTTTTATTAATAAATGTGTTTTCAGGAGCACCCTTACAGTAGATTGGTACAGTCATATTTGATAAATCTTTAATTATCTACCACTAAGCTGTACAAATTGTAATATGCAGCAGATTCATTTAAGTGACTTTGTATTGCACATTGCTGCTGCTGCACAGTCTTTATGAGGTTAAGTATTCTCCACATGCTGGAATGGTTTTACTTTGGGTACAGTATATCTGCTGTGCTATATGATTTGTGACTGAATTGACCTTGTGTGAATGAGTTTGCCTTGGAATAAACTTTCATGTCTTCAAAGTTGGTTACTGCCATGTGCCTGACGCTGTTTTAATAAGACAGCTTCTTCCGACTCTGTGATGGAATATGCAAGTTTAAAAAATGGATGGGTGAATGGATATTATTCCACAGTTATGAAACCAGCAGTAAAACACAAAAGATATTGAGAGTTTTTTCATTGTATATTAAAGTGAAATTCTATAAATATATATTTATACTGTATATGTTAATCTATTATGAAAGTAAAAATTTCACAGTGCTCTGTAAACATAACAATAGTATGACAAAGTGGGCATTGCCCATTTTTCTAGGCTTTTACTTGCACACCAAGCCTGCTAAGACAGCTGATTTAAATTAAGCACAGAAAAACATTTGCACCCCTACCTGCATTCCAGAGTGAATGGCTGAACTTCAGCTTGTAGCAGCAGCAGTTTGGTCAGCTCCATACTTCATTTGATAATAACAAATGTGTAATTCAGGGTTGAACTGATACTTCTACAGAGACTCCTTCAGACAAAAAAGCTCCCCAATGGACATTCATTTTAGGCTTGTAACCGCTAACTGAACTCTGGCTGGATGTGATGGACAAAATAATGAATCTATAAGCAGGCTCTGCATCTGTAACAAGAAGCAACCTTTATCCAATAATAATAATAATAATAATAATAATACATTTTATTTATATGGCGCCTTTCCCACTCCAATCACAAGAGGTTCCACCTTCCTTCAAAACTAGCTGCATTCATATCTGTGGAAGAAAGAATTGTTGACCCGTAAAATGGAAGGAGTCAGAGTCTCACACCAGAAGAAATGTTCATAAGCTTTCTTTTATTCTTGCATACCTAGACTGGAGTGTCAGTAGCATGCGCGCTGACAGGAAAGAGTTCAGCTCTTTTATATCAGCTGATTGTGTGCAAACTTCACAAGTTCATATAAAGGCAGATTAAGGAATGAGCCTTTTAGGGCTTAAAATAGACGGCGGTTATAGATGAGTTCATAGCTTAGCTTATTCGTAAAACAGGAAGAACAGTTTATAAAAATACATTTCTAGTAAAGGCAGCTTTCTGGTAAAGTCAGATTCTTTTGAACTGCTCACACAGGTCAGCATCAGTAATATATGTTAAAGGTCACATATACAGTTTCTGAAAACTGTCAAGTACACATTTTCTTATAATATTAAAAGGACAGTTATCTGTAAACTGAAAATTTCCATTCCACACTCGACCCTTTTGAGCAGAAAAAAGAATCGGGTAACTAAAGGGAAACATTCTCAGGATCATAGACGAGAGTGCGTTCTTCATGGAGGAGGAAAGCCTTTGCCATGGTGTTGGAAAAAAGATGGGAAACCAGATGCCTGACTAAAGGAACGATGCAGCACAAAGTGAATAGTAACAAAAGGAGACCTATCGCGAGGGAGATACAAACTGATTTAAAAAGATGGGCCCTTAAGTGTGATAATGAGAGGATTACATTCTCCGGAGTCTCTCTCTTTTGGGGAGCTGAAAGCTGATGAGCCACTGTCTTTGGAGTAACAAGCCAACCACTCAGTGGTGCAAAATGCTCTCACACTTTCTATGGTATGGAAGCTGCATACCATAGAGCCTTGGGCCTGGACACCATGGACTACCTGTTACTGTAGATCCACTTTGCCAAGCCAAGTTCAGTGACAGTGTCTGAGCCTAGTCTGAGAAGACTGAGAAACAGCTGTCATGTCAAGAAGGGAACTAGAGTACCTACACTCTTTTTCTAGAAAGAGTAACACTGTTCCCTATGAACTTGTAGAGGACACAGCAAAGAGCTTAACATCGAGCTGAGGAAGGCTGCATCACAACACATGCTTGACAAAGTACCATGTAACAAAAACCGAAGCAAGAAGAGTCCTCCACTGGAACCCAGAGCAACAACACACAACTTCTAAAGCATTGGACATTATCTTTGAATGCTTGGTTTCATAAAACTGTTTATTTGTTTCAAGATAAATTAGAGCTCTAAATAGCCAGCAAATAGCCAGTCTCTTCTATCTGTTTCATACATCTTGCATCCTGTCCTCTATGTTGATATATTTGCAGTTATCATATTTCTATAAACATTTTGTTTATCAGTAAATTGTATTATTCTGTTTTTTAAAATAAGTGTGCTTCAGTTACCTTGATATTCACCTAACAGCTGAAGGCCGCCTCTTACAGAGAAAGATAAAGAAAATAAAGCAGGAACCTTACCAAGTTATTTAATTAATCACTGGCATTGCCAAAGGTAAAACTGATAATTAATTAACATGTTAACATCAATCAGTTCTTCTCACATCATTGCACATTTTTCTACACACTACTAATATATCCATAAGTGATTTTCTTTCTTAAAATCTATGAAGCACACATTTGCTTCTGTCATATGATTTTTAGGGTTGTTTCCATTATATATCAGAGGGAAAGGGAGTATTTACAGTTAAAAAAATGCTTCTTTTTTCATTTAGAATGGCAAGCTGTCTTGCTTAGAAATCCAGCAGTGTCCACACTTCTGTACCCATGATGTTAAACCTCCATTTGGATCCTGCTGCAGAGACTGCTCAAACTGTGATTTCCAAGGTCAACTTATTCCAAATGGCATATCTTTTATGGCCAGCGGAGATATGTGTAAGCAGTGCACTTGCAATGTAAGTAAACGTAACATCTCACAAAAGTCAGACCTACTTTAATTATGTATCTATATACTGTTTATTTCCTCCATAAACATTGGGGTCATGTTTGTGTGGTGGAAAGCACTGCTGGTTATAGCTCAAACAATGTGGATTTAAAATCTGGCCTGCTCTCTATTTATGTGAAAATTTCACATTATATTACGCCTTCTTAGTGTACTTTTCTTCCTACAATCCGAAAATATTTGTGTTAGGTTAGCGGGAGACTTTAAATTTGCCTGTTTGGGTAAATTTGTATGTCAGTGTGCACTGCAATGAACTGGTTCTCTGTCCAGGACTAGTTCTTTCCTTTCCCCAATGTAAGGCCCTGGCTTCCTGTGGTCTTAGTTGGGTTAAACCTGTTAGGATGTAGATGGAAGATAATGAAAGCATGTGAAAATTGAAAGTTCAAATAACAAAAGGGAAGAAGTAAAAAATTTTTATAACATATAAAAACTTGGCTTCTTTATTATGACTTATAGTTTTTGACTATCAATGTTAATGTTGTGTAGTTTGCTATGTGCTATGTTTACTTTATGTGTAATCTTATTTCTTTTCATTACATTCACATTAGAGTTAGAAAACACTATGTCCTTATACCTTATAATTCACAAACAGAACAGTCTACTATACTTATTTCAGCAATTTAACTAAAAAGTATTTATAAGTATAGCTAATATAGGCTTATAAGTCATTATTGTCACATGTACAGAGTAAGCTAGCCTGTCCTCCCTTTTCCCGTTACTTTACCGTAAGGTTAATTGTCAAGGTTAATTTTTTCAGTAGGAGGAATTGCTCAATAATCTTAAAAGATAACTGTTTATTTATGTGGTATATCTTTTTATATTTTTGTTACATTACAGGATGGAAATATAGTCTGCTCAAGGATCTCATGCCCAGTTCTTGATTGCACTGTTTTTGAAAATGAACCTCATGAGTGTTGTCAGCACTGCAAAGGTGAATTATAAACTTCCCATAAAGTGTTCATAAGATTATTGGTGAAAATACACATTACCCACATTTTTAAGAATTGTGGGTTATATTTTACACTTTATGATTTTGGGCAACTATTTAAGTCTGCACTTCACATAGGGCACAAAAATCATACATTTTTAACATACAGAATAGGTCCAGTGTTAATTTATTTATTCTCCAGGCTTAAACTTATCGGTATTAAACTTCACATAATTTTAGACATAATTAAGACATGAACCAGCTAACAACACTTCATGTAGAGCACCAGGAATTTCCAGAGCAGCATGATCTTCTTAAACATTAGTTTATTCCTCAGCAATTGAGTGAAATAAAAAACATTATCAAACAATCTGTGTTTGAGATGAGTCGTGGTTGCCAGCTCACTAGTTTGAGCAAAATAATTTAACATGTCATAAAAGGTGGCCTGTCCAAATAATAATATTCTAATATGGTTAAATAAAATAAATGTTTTAATAAATATTTAAATATTTATAGTTAATATTGTGTGTTTACAAACTTAATACAACATGTTTAATTTTTGTGTAAGTTTGATTTCAACAGTGCCGTACTGAACAGTGTACTTAATGTATACTTAAAAATGTGATCTTACTGACCTGTGTGTTGATTTAGTTTTTGCTTTCAAACTTATTTCAGTTGTTCCTTATCATTTCATAATTTCCCATAAGATTAAAGTAAACATTAAGGTTTGTTTAATTTTTTTTTTTGTGAAAACAAATTATGGATATTATTAAGAGGAGTTGTAGTACACGGCTTGTGCCAACTCCAGTCTGTACCGGGAACAGTGAAGGACAGCTGCAAGGGGGCACATCTGAGGGCAGATTAGGATGCATTTATTAGAGTCTGTGAGCAAGTGAAATACTACTAATGATCTAGCAACACAAGTCCTGCTTATAGAGGAATTGAAGCGTTATGCTCATCCGAATCTATTCCACGGAGAGTCGCAGGTAGAGCGCTGGGTGGAACAGTCCTTACAGATGACGCTGCAGTTGTGAGCCACTGGGATGGCTACTTTGAGCAGCTGTTTAAAGCTGATCCTCCAGCTAGGACATTAGACATCTCTGGGTCCACAGTTCTTGAAGCTGATCCTCCATTTAGTATGATCCACCCAATCTCACTGAGATTACACAGGTGGTGAATCAGCTGAGGGTAGGGAAGGCTGCAGGGATCTGTGGTATCTGAGGTGAACTTCTCCAGGCTGGTGGTAAGGCTGTCCTTCTGGCATTTCAAGCAGTCCTTGTTGTCCCTGTCTAGAAAGGGAAGGATGTTCACCCGGATTGCAGCAGTTATGGGGGATAACACTGCTCTTGGTGCCGGGGAAGGTCCCTGCTAGGATCATCTTCAGTAGGATCCGTCATCACTTGCTCACCTACCAGTGATTGGAGTAGACTGGTTTTACATCTAAGAAATCTCCATCCTGGCACTATCTGCAAATATCAACAGAGTTTCTTTGCAGCCTTTGTTGTTTTTGTAAAGTGTTCAACTCAGTTGATCAAGCTGCCCTGTGGGACATCCTGAGACTGAGATTGTTGGATGTCATAGCTGGCCTGTGAGTAATGTTCAGAATGGAAGCAGAAATTCTGCATTCTTCACAGTTGATTCTGAGGTTCGTCAGGGGTGTGATCTTTCTCCAACCTTGTTCAATGCTTGCATGGACTGAGTGTTGGGCAGGGTCGTGGGGTCCAGCAGCTGTGGTGAATCTGTTTGTCAAGAAAGATTCACTGATGTTAATAATTTATATTTTTTATTTCTTACTATATTGAGGAATTGTTCTGTTCTGTGAACTGCATTGTATTGTATTGACCCCCTTCTTTTGACACCCACTGCACGCCCAACCTACCTGGAAAGGGGTCTCTCTTTGAACTGCCTTTCCCAAGGTTTCTTCCATTTTTTCCCTACTAGGTTTTTTTTTTGGGAGTTTTTCCTTGTCTTCTTAGAGAGTCAAGGCTGGGGGGCTGTCAAGAGGCAGGGCCTGTTAAAGCCCATTGCGGCACTTTCTGTGTGATTTTGGGCTATACAAAAATAAACTGTATTGTATTGTATTGTATGTTGACTTTGCCAGTGATGATGTGATCTTTGTGGCGTCAATGGAGGCTCTGAGAGACTGAGTGAGGGGTCTGAGCATCTGGGCTTGTGAGTGTCCTGGGTAAAAACAAGATCCAGGCTTTTAATGACCTCTTGGGCACAACCATCAGCAGTGTGTATGTTTGAGGAGACAATGTCGACCTTGTTGAGAAGTTTACTTACCTCGACAGCAACGTTCATATATCTGGTGCCTGTTCCTATGAAGTCAGCATACGGATTTGGAGAGCATGGGGAAAGCAGTGTGCAATATCTTTGCCAAAGGATGAAAGTCCAAGTCTTTAGTGCCCTAGTGCTTCATGCTTTTCTATATGGTTCCAGTGACCTGAAACAAAGACTGGACTCCTTCATATTCTGTCTCTTTGGAGAATCCCTGGTTACTGCTGGTTTGATTTGTGTTGAATGAGCGGTTGCTCCTGAATGAAGTACATTACCTGCATTGTGAGGATGCGTCAGTTATGACATGTGGCGTGATTCCCCGAGGGTGATCTGGCTCAAAGGATCTTCATTGTTGAGGACCAGGCCAAGGGGATGCCCACATAACACCTGGCTGTGGAAGATAGATAGTCATTTCTGGAGGGCAGGACTGGGCCGCGTGTCTGTCTGGGATGGGTTGCCAACTGGGATTGCGAGCTGTTTCGTCGTGTGGTGGGTGCGACAACACTCTGTAACAGTGCATGCTCCCCAACCTGACCTGACCTGGAACCAAATTTCTCTAGTTTGTACTGATTATTTGTAATGTTTATAATGTGAGGTCAGAGTAAGGCTGTTTTATTTTACATGATTATTTAAAAAATTTTTAAGATGATAATAATGTCATACTTTTTAAATATGGCCACAATATAATTACCATGTATTAGTTACAATAAAATATGTCATTTTTAAAATATCATGCCATTTTTATGGAGGATATTTATTTATATTGTTTATTTTTTATTTTGTTTTTATTTATTTCTGCATTTTTTTGCAAAGGGTGCATACATTCTGGCATTAAATACAAGCATAAATCAGAATGGCGACAACAAGACAACCCTTGTAACATCTGCAGATGTTTGGTAAGCAAAAATGTTTTAAAAGCACAATTATGAAACTATATTTCAATACCTCAGAAATTCTATATCAAGTGCTTCTTGCATATTTTTTATTGTAATTGGGTATTGAGTCAAGTAAGGGACACAGAAACAGTTCGGAGCCACTTTAAAACAACTAAATTTCACTAAAATTTAGGTGTTAGGAAATTTGCAGCCCTTGCCAGAAACAGATTTTGCATTAAATTTTTACATGTGCCACATTCAGTTGAATCTGTTTTCCTGATAGGTGAGGTTGGTGTCCACTATAGCTAGTGTCTCGTGTGAAATGGAATACCAACCTTTGCTATCACAACTCATCCTGTGGGCTGGAAATATAAACAGTTAAAGCAGCTTAGACCATATTTAGGCTCAGGGAGCTAGCAACCCTTTTATCAATAGTAGTGGTACTGTAGTCAATGCACATGTTGCTTACTCCTATAAGTGGTGTCCTTGTCACAAGTTGACATAAAACCAAGTCTTGCTATGGTAAACAGTCTATTAAACTCTCTGGAAATTAGTATTGTTGTGTAGGCGAGTTTAGAATAAAAAACAAGCAACACATGTTACATGTTAAAAAGCAGTATTGTAGAACAGTGTTCATCAAAACTGATCTTGGTGATCTCTGTGACTGCTCAGGTACGTAGGTAGTTCATATCTGATGTCATTTTAGCCAGCTCCTAGCTTTTTTCACATATTTTAGTACTGATATTTCAAACTTGCTAACAGGTTTCTACATTAACAATGCTTATATATAGGTAAATAGAGAGAGGCTGTCTTCTGTGAAACAGTTCTTTTAGTTTATTAAATGATAAAAACAAATTTTGAAAGACATTAAAACAAAGTCTGACTGAGAATTTTATTCCACAAAATACACTTTGAAAAAAAGGAGCATACTGTGTTCAAACACAATGGATGCAGGATTAATTTTATAAGTGTAATGAAATGTGATAAAAATATTTCTTAAGAAAAGTAGCAGCCACAGGGACCATCCCCACCTATAAATAGTTCTGTGGACTAGATACAAAAAAGACATTCTCAGGTGTTTATTTTACTTATAATGTTATGCACTATCTATGTTGTATTTGTGGAGTGTGAGTGTAGGTATGTGCATGAGTGGGCTCTGCAAGGAAGCCAGGACTGTTTGTTGCCTTGAAGCCAGTGTTTCTGGGATAGGCTCCAGCAACTTTACACTGAATTGCATTAAGAGATTATGTCCGAGAAAGTTATGCTATTATTTTAAACAAGTATTTAATATAATACTAATATTTTACTATAGGAAGGTCAAGTCTTGTGTGAAAGGGAGAGATGTGTTCTACCTTGTCGAAATCCAGCAAATCCTAAAACAGGATCTTGCTGCCCAGTCTGTGAGGGTAAGTAAGTAAGTAACCCTAACATCATTACAAATTCCATCTTAAGATCTATCATTAACTTAGAAGTGTTTTCCAAAACCCATCATAATTAAAGTAGCATGTTAAATCCTTAATATGCTACGCACTTCCTGACATACTTAATTTCTATGTACTTTCCTAAACTGACCAAATTGTGTGCCACGCTTTGCAAGAGATTTTTTTGCCAGACAAAGAAGATTAATTTTGACAAAATTATTATTATTATTATTATTATTAACAACAACAACAAAAATAATGATACCAAGAATAATAATATATTTTATTTATATGGTGTCTTTTCCATTTACAAAGCATTGGATACAAATGAATACCACATTTAACACCTTATAAAAAAATAAATACCTGAATCACAAAGATCCAAATTAGAATCAGAAATAGTAAAAACATTTAGAATACTCTGACTCAATTTAAGGTTGACAAAATGTTCATGTTGGAATTGCAGTGCTGCATTTGTTGGATTAAATTATATAAAGTAAATAAATGGTTAACATCATTAAATATGTCTAATTGTTAATAACAAATTTAAAGGCTGACAATATTTCCATTTCTGTGTTTTATGGCTGTAGCTAGCTTTACTTAGGGGGCCCAAAGGCCATTTCACCAGGATTGGGCAAAAGGCTGAAAGCAGACCTGGATAGACTGGTCAATCATAGGGACCCCTCTCTCACACACATAAACACACACATACCCCATATTCACACACAGTGGCAATTTGCTATTGGCAGTTAAACTAAATAAGTAAATTAAAAATTAAAAACCTTTAATTAATTCCTTATTTGCTTGACTGTATATATTTTCATGAAATAGGACTTGCAAAGCAATTCAGTAATGACAAATGTTAGGGAAAATGACAGGCAGACATTATTACAGTGAGTGCCCATTAAATGATAACAGATGAATTTGGCACTCTGATGGCAAATTATAGGGGGGGGGGCAGATTTTCAAAGTCCCAAACCAGGACACTTGTGTAGCTTGTATTCCCAAGCATAAAGCCCATTGTCATTTGTTTAATGTCTGCTTTATCACATCATCAACACCAAGGGTTCAAGGTTTAGAAAAAAAAACTTCCACAAATAAGAATTGATAATTGCATGCATTGATTAAAGTGGAAACAAATAAATAGCAGTACTGTCTGTTTTTGTCTACTTCTTGGTATGGTGTTCACATTTAAGACAAGTTCTTAATTAAGCTTTTTTCATGTGGGTTTTGACCATGGTATTATACGTATATTAAATGGAATCTGGGGTATGATTAGATGGGCAGCCTATTGAGACCATTCTTTTCTTTATTCTTTAGTCATTTATCGGGATACATAACCTGAAAATTGTTACCTGGATGTCTAGCCACCCTAGTAAGTTGTAGTGACATTATAATAGTTAACCATTATAATGTCTAGATAATGGAGCTGGGAGCTTGGTTTAGGGTAGGGTAATTAGTAATGACTAAATGTTTATTTGCTCTGTACACAGCATCTTACACACCACAGGGTACTTCATTCATATACAGATAACCCTTTGTTTCCCTTTCTTGCATTTTATAGTTTTATGGTTAGTAAGATCATTTTACTTGCCTGTTACTAATTAACACTAGAATCCCTGAAGCCTATGAAAAAAGTTGTAATCCCGGGCCACCTTAAATTCCCTCACACCTCCTCATCAGCATCTTTTGTTTTGCAAATGTGTTGATCAGCACCGGCAGTAGGCAGACTGTTATCCCATCTCCCACCGACGCAGCTTTAGTTAATGCCACTTAGTACAAGAGCGACTTTAGCTGCAGGTGGAAGCTCCTGTCGCACTTTATGGAACTGTTGTTATGGTTCTGCCTTTGTCCAGAAACGGCTCTGTAAGCTTTATGACCTTAGTCTCAGAAAGTCTTTCTCCCGTGGCATGACTTTACACTGTTGAAAGATTAGCAAATAAATCAAGATAAGTAACATTTGATCTATCTTTTATATAATCCATCCATCCATCCATTTTCCAACCCACTGAATCCGAACACAGGGTCACAGGGGTCTGCTGGAGCCAATCCCAGCCAACACAAGGCGCAAGGCAGGAAGCAATCACAGGCAGGGTGCCAACCCACTGCAGGGCTTTTATATAAGTAACATGTAAATGTTTTTTTATATAAAGACCATCAAAAAACATAATCACAAACAGGACTTTGCATGACCCCCTGGCAAGCTCTGTAAGCCCTGCTGTTTCGTTGAAGGACATGCGTGTGGCAAATTCACTAGCAGGATGACACCCGACTTCTTGCTGCATCCAAACGCTGCCATCTTTCGCCTTTACGCCTGTTACAGCTGCGTTGTTCTGATTTGTGAATGGACATTTCTTGCAGAGAGGGCTTCTGTTCTCTTTCTCCGATGTAGAACCCTCATTCACATGAGTTCACCTCTGTTACAGCATGTCTTTATTTGAAAGCTAACAGTGTCAGATCAGGGGGAAGCTTGAACGTGACTGCGAGAATAAAAATGAATAATGAAACAAAACACTAACTTTTACAAGTACTATAAATTTACACTGGCTATTACAGACTCAAATAAATCAAATGTATGTTTTTACTCTATAATCTATATATATAAAATCCCTATGTGTGTCCAGGTGTCCATGTGTGGGTGTCTTCCGATGAAGTGCGCATGCGCGGGGCTCGGTGCGACACGCGATATTACTGTCAGAGAAAGTTAGGGGCGTTTTACGGAAATACAAACCAGTATTACTGCGAGAGGAAATTAAAGGTACACAATACAGTGACGCATATTACAGCCACATACAAGCCAGTATTACTGTCAGAGGAGATTAAGGGCATATTACCGACGCGCACGCCTGTATTACCGCCAGAGAAAATTACAGGTATATTACAGACGTACAAGCCAGCGGACGTACAAGACGCTATCCTTCAATAAGGGTGCGCACAAAAAGGCGAGCCCTTATTCGCCGCGCTCAATTGAGGTCGCCCTTTTGAAGCTCGCCTTTTTGTGCGCGCCCTTATTGAATAGAGCCGTACAAGACAGTATTACTGTCACAGAAAATTAAAGACACACAATACACAGCAAGTAAACATCAACAAAAGAAAGGCTGAAAGAAAGAAAAATACGACCAACAAAAAGAATGAGGTCAAAGTTCCTTGCCATTTAATATAGACTGTTCCTACTAATGTTTATGCACTACTGTTCTAGCGCCCGTTATTGTAACGGGCTAAATGACTAGTAGTAGTAATAAATAGCAGCGCACTACTCAAAACAGTTAATGCATGAAAGCCCCAGGACTGGACCTGCCACCTCTCAACTTGGAGACAGCAGTTCTTACCTCTACACCAACCAAGCAGATGTATATGTGGGTGTGTGTGTCGTACCCTATCTCAGTTTCATTTACTTTGGTTAAGTTCTTGAATAAAAGCGCACTTGTTTTTTCTGTGTCTTTTCTGAAAGTTTTTATGTGATACTTGGACTTCAGTGTGTCTTCACACATTATACACTTCATGTCAGCATTTGGCTAGTTATTAGTAGAACATGAAACAAAATTTCTGTTCTAGTTATGTGTTCAACATTTCTTGCCTTGCATTTCCTGTCATCCTACATTTACACAGATTGTTGTAGACACTGAATACACATGAAATGTATGTATTCCAAATAACGATAGTTAATTTACCCAATAAAATTTAAGGCACCTCACACCCAGATATACAGACTTGAGCTGGAAGAACTTTGTGTACGACAAGCTGCTTCGGTTGGGGGATGGTATAGCAGGTGCTGATCAACACATTTGCAAAACAAAGGGTGCTAATGAAGAGGTGTGAAGGAATTTAAGGTGGCCCAGGATTATGAGTTTTTTTCATAGGCTTCAGGGATTCTAGTGTTAAAGCATCAGGAGGAGGAAGATGCATGTAGTGGTTTCTGCATGTGCCTTCCTGGACTGGCTGATAAGAGTATTACCATCATGTGTGCGCTGAAGGAGCAAGCAGTGGAAATGGCGTCTTAACCTGCTCACGCAGTTTGCTACTTTTTCGTTAACTTATGTGGATCACCTCAGTAACATCTATCAGAGGTGAAAATGAGGAAAATATACAGGTGGGTGTAACTGCTCTCAATGTAAAACTGAAACAGTAAACTAAATTGTAGCTGAGTTGTACAGAAAATCTCTCCTCTTTAAGTCAGACGATTTTGCAAATTCACTAAAGGTTTTCAGTCAGAGATTTTGAAAATTTTAAACTGTGTACAGTATGATCTGTTCAAGATATTTCAATGAAAATGTACCTGTCTCCAAACACATTTCCTTGAATATGTTGTTTCATATAGACAGGCAGACAGACATGACTATCATAATAGGTCCTTTGCACATTATATGTGCCTTCTTGGGTGTGGAAGTGGTGATGATTGGTCAAGTAAGGCCAGCTGCCAGGTATGAACCAAGGAATTTGGTGCCCTTGACCAATTCTACCACAGAGCCCTCAATGTGCAATGTGGTGTGGTCAGCACACAACCATCTCTGAAGTTAGTAATCATCTCTTTCGTCTTGCCCATGTTACGAGATGGATTATTGCACTTGCACCATTCCACCAATCACTGTACCTCCACTCTGTAAGCTGATTCATTCCCATTATGGATGAGACATTCTATTATTCTTTCATCAGCAAACTTATTTAGGAAGTTCAGTATGCAGTTAGATAGGAAGTGTTGTAGCCTGGCGGACTTTTCTTTTTCCATATTGCTTCCATATTTTGAGTGAACGAAAAACAATCTGATTACTGGTATATTGGCGATAATTATTCCTGACCAAAAAACAGATCAGAGCATACAGAGAGGACTTTTTACAAGATTTCTTTTTCAGATCCAACCAGGCTGGTGTGAATTCAGTGCTGTCTTCTTCTTTCCACTATTTCAAATTAGAAATATAAGCAATCTGGTAGTATACATGAAAATCAATGATGAAAGACCATACCACCTTCTGCTTTTGATTTTAGTAATGCTGATTTTTAATATGTGGTCTTTTTTCTTTCCATGAACAAGTTGATAATAACATTAGACAGACAAAATAACACAAGAAATGGAAAGAGGAAGAGCCTTTAAAATTTTAACAGATTTGCACATTGTCTTCATTCACACTGGATTAATAAATTGGTTAAAATATTTATCTTCCAAAATTGTCTGATAAATCTACATGGTGTGCCATCCTTAGGATGTCCATGTAAGGGTTAAAAACACATCAACAATAGAATATTGCTAAGTACGGTAATTTATTCCCAGAAATAAGTAGGAAGTACATTTTTTAATTCAAGTTATTTTTAAAATGACGAAAAAAGTTATTAAAATGTTACTTCTTTAGTAATACTATAAATAATTGTTATTTCAAGGTCTTCACTACATTCTCACTAAAACATAATACATACAGTGATTTAACTTATTTACCAAGTTTATACCTATTTTTTCTTTCAGTTGGTTATTCATTTATTTAAGTACTAGCCACTTTACAGCTAATAGAAAAAAAATTATGACATTTAATATCTGTTGCCTTATGTGCAACATCAGTGTTTGTCACACCAAAACCAAACTGACCAATTACAGAAAAACCAAACTGACTAATTAGATTATTTGTTATTATATAACAGTTGTTTATATAATGTTTTTTATAGGTTTTGGTCACTTTAGTTTTCAGCAAACAAACACAGTAAACATGATTTTACAATTTTACCTGGGTAGAATTTTTATAATCTGGTTTGGCATTAGTGTGTGTTTACTGAAAATATTTACATTAAAAATAAATGTCAAATAAGAAATATTTCATGTGTTTGTGATTTTTAGGAATTATTTTTCTTTTAAAAACCTGTTAAATCATTAAAATAACTATGATCTATAAATTAGTGTTAAAAATCAAATGTCGGCAAATCTTTTCTATGGTTATATTTTCTAGGTTGTCTCTTCAATGGGCAGGAGTACACAAATGGTGCCACTGTGCATCATGGAGATCGCTGCCAGAATTGTGTCTGTGTGGTAAGAAATCAATTGATGCAGACACTGTTTTGTTCTTATTTAGATGGCTGATCCACACACTCTAAACTCCCATAACCACATCCGGTCAGAAGCACCCTACTTTTCTATTTCACCTTACAGCAGGCTGATTCAAAATCTAAGCATTAGCTACATTCCCTGTATCTCATCTGTACAGTTGACCAATTATTTACAGGCAAAATCAGGTTTGTTTGTTAAGATTCTTAGGGTTATTAGGGTCATTATTGGGAAGTGTACAGGGAATAGTGAAATTCTTACGTTACATATGCTAATCTACATGCAACACTTCTGCATCATGATAAGTAAGTATTACTTCTGTTTTTTCTACATACCCAAAAAAAGATCATTGAAGTGTGGGTGTCTGTGGACTGTTGTTTAGTTTGCCTGCATTTCCTCATAGACAGCTGTTTGTATCAAACAGTCTCTCATTATTTGGTTCTGAACTGTCACATTTCCCATTTAAGATACTGGATTATTCCCTGATTTTAAACAGGCTGTATGACTGTATGAATTTCTGGTTTTGACTTCAGTTATTCCTGATAGTAAATTCTGGTTATTTTGATGATTAATGATGTATGTATTTCTAAAGAAGTTACAGCTTAAGACCTCAGCTTAATTTCTAACCCGTTTATTTAAATACTTTTTTCCTTAATTTCTGCCACTCAGAACTAATATCAGCAATCCAGCTAACATACAGAAAAAAAAAATTCATTTCTGTATTTTGGATTTTTGTGTTAAAAAAGTATACCTATTCCACTGGCTGGATTAATCCAACTAGTAATGCTTGTTAGAGTACAGTATATTAACTATTTTTATTTATGTAGCCTTTTTTATAATAAATGTTACATATTTGATTGTATACTCAAAAGATTGTCAAATTGTACCAAACCGGCTGCAGTTTATATACAAATTGAGAACAAAGAACATCAATGTCATTTTTTGAAACTCTTTGTTCATATTATTAAACATTGAACATTTGAACATTTCAGATTCACAATTACCCAACCTCCAACATTTTTACATGAGCACAAAGACTTCCAACATTATTTTCCTGGAGCACAAGGAATTCCAACATTTAATACTTGAGCACAAAAACTTCCAACATTCAAAGAACATTTTCAAAACATAAACAGATCAGGTAATTAGTCCTTAGCTTTGTGGTGTTAAGTAACAAAATGTCCAAAATCAATAAAGGCATAGCATCCATGATTGAAACTTATATCCGTGAATGTAATTCTTGTCCATCAAGACTGTTGGATCTCGGGACTCTTTGATTTATAATACAACATATAACATTCTTAAACCTGTGAGAGTTTATCCCAGCAGCATAAGGTACAAGGAAGGAGCCCTGGATGGGGCATTAGTCCATCACACATGTAAGCGTGTACCTATTATATACTGAACCCTATAATCAACACTAAAAATGAGTTAAATAAAAAGGAGTCAAAAGGTTACACAAAAATAAATTTGCCTTGATGCACATGTTGAGACATGGAACCTGTCATGTACTCCTAACAATTTAATTTTGCTTATGTATTTTCTTACAAATAACATGGGGCATTGTTTATGTACAGTTAATGAAAAATATGAACACATCAAATGGATTGATAGACACAAATATTTTTTCAGCAAATTCTGCATATTTTATTTTGCCAAAGATAACATTGTTAAAGCTCTTTTATTAGCAAAACAGCCGTATTGCTTCTGTGGTTTATGTGAGATTTCTTTACTCATACCTAAAGGAATGTTTAATTAATATTAGTTGCCTCAAGTTCACGCACATCTTTATGTGACACTTTGTTTTTATACAAATAAATGTTTGCAAAAATTTTGGGTTATGTGTTTTGGTTTATCTTAAAACAGAATGGAGATGTCCATTGTAACGCTATTCCATGCTCTCCTGTACGGTGCACCAGACCTATTCAGAGACCAGGTGACTGTTGTCCACGGTGAGGTTGTTTATTTTGCTATCTTAGTATTAATGTTTTTAATTCTTTCTCAGCTGTAGCAGTAAAGTTAAATGGTTAAACAGTGTTATTTTGATTATCAATAATTCATAATTTTTACATGAATTTGACATGGCCTTCATTTTATTTACTTAGAGATGTAAATACTGATTTTAAAATATGATGAGTAAATAATAGGTGCTGTATTTTTTTGGTTGTTAGTGCTCAGGGAATTTTTATCAGAGATGGTAAATACACATTGTTAAATATGTTATGTACTAGGAGCATTTTAACATATTGTGAACCTGAGCAAAATTCAGGCAAGTACAATGGAACTATGTGGTGAGCAGAGAATAGGGATAGATTGTTAGAGCCTTGTTTGGAGTGACTTTCTTTGATTTAATTATACTTACAGTATGTACATTTAGGTAATTTACCTCACATAGTGAAAATCGTCATATAGGCAGTGTTTTGTTAAGTTGGCTATGTTTATATATCATGCCTTATACTAATGACCCAAGTTAGACTCTTTTCAAAATCAAAAATTGATAATATTGAAAAATGTTATTTTAATTTTAGAGGAAAATAATATTGGTGTATGATTATCTCTTAATTTTGTTTTTAGGTGTGAAGAATGTGACTATGAGTCTCAAACATTTGTGCATGGTCAATCATTCATTTCATCACATAACCCCTGTCTGAGCTGCAGGTGCTTGGTAAGTCAACCATTTTTTTAAATTATGAAATCTATCCAGCTGTTTTAATTTCCAGATTTGTATTTTTAGAGGACAAAGCAATTTCCTGTTATATCATTTAACAAAGTAGATATTAATTGCCTTCTCAATTTTTGCAAATCTGTTCTTAAGTATTGTACTCACTATATTTTCTATTTACAAAATGAATCAAGGACTATTTGTCCTTTGGTAATTAGTGCTGTTCAGAAGCTTTTTATTTTAATGTATTGCAGAATGAAACTGTTGTTATTTTCTTGTATTGTTGTATACCTTTATTTTATCTTCCAGTATTAAACACTATGACATTTTCACTTTATTATCCCTGGATCAAATTCCTGTGAGGATGCGGGTTCTGTTCCACGCTCCCATCTTGCTTTCGGGAGCCCTTGAACCCGACACTCTCGGTAATGTCACTGATGAGCTCGGCAGTGAGGCGTAAAAAAGTGCCAAGTGCTCTTATTAAAATCAACAACAACAAAACAAGTGTTCAAAATAAATAAGTGCAGTTTGTGTGTGTCCTGCGGTGGGTTGGCACCTTGCCCAGGATTGGTTCCCTGCCTTGTGCTCTGTGTTGGCTGGGATTGGCTCCAGCAGACCCCCGTGACCCTGTGTTTGGATTCAGCGGGTTGGAAAATGGATGGATGGATGGATGTATATATGTAGTTTCAAATTAAGGAGTATCAAATAACTATGTTAACTGAAAGATATGGTAGAAGATGATCCGCTGTTGCAACCCCTAACGGGAGCAGCCGAAATAAGAAGAAGAACTAACTATGTTACCTGCAACATAAGTCAGAAATCATTTGTAGCACATACAATATTTTTAATTGTCTAGTGTGATGGCTGGATCGGCATGCCAGCCAAGTTTGACCCTCTTCCGTTACCTGTCTGGGAGGCCAGTATAATGGATGGTTAGGAAAGTATGTGTGACACATTCCCTATCCTGGCCTTGAGATGGGTATGGTGGGAAAATGTGGCTGCTGGTGCACCAGGTCTGGCATTCCACCAGCAAGGGAAGGGAATCCCTTAACTGGCTAGGAGGCTAGCGTAATGAATGAATAACCTGGATGGAGAAGCATCCTTTTGCCAATCGGGAGGCTAGAAGAAATGTGGGACAGGCATTAGTCCTGAGTTCTATTAACCATTTCTCTCACTCATGGCTAAAGTATTTAAATAATGTTCAATATCAGAGGAGCAACTTCAGGTAATTAACTAAGTTGCAATGCATTAAGTAATCAGTGGTACTGGTGGTTTTACTAGTTTTGTTGTAGCAGTCTGTCTCTGCCTTGTCCATGTATTTGCCAGCCACACTTGATTCGGTATGATGTTCTTAATGTGTTCTTGTCAAAACTGTAAAAATTGTAGGATCTGTTTTGTAAAAGTTTTTCCTTTATTTATTCTTCTTTACTTTCACAACACAGAGTGGTGAAGTAACATGTGAACACTTGGAATTAAGTTGTCCTCCAGTTACGTGCACTCATCCTGCTAAGCTGACCGGGCAGTGCTGCGCCACTTGTGATAGTAAGTACCAAATAACAAATGAAGTATTGCTCAGGTATTTTGTACTCTGACAGCCAGATAGCATGTCTCAAGTTCTTTATAGGTCAGCTGCTTTTTGACAGAAAGACAAAATGGCAGTCAAAAGGAATAGAGTAGACCAGAAGATGAAACATAGCAAAAGAAGAAATACAAACAACGTGCATGGGTTTGTTACCAGTAAGACTAACAATTGTGCCTTAAAACCAAGATCAGGTTTCAAAAGCCAGAGTCAATAAATGTTAAGAAAGAGTTTATAAACAGAAAATGAATAGCAAGGCACTTGCAAAACTTGTATCTACAAACTTGGTCACTAAATTACATGTCCAGGGCTGTGCCTCCTAGTAATTAGTCATTGCATCCTAACAACAACTACACAGAATAGTAGTGACTGCTAAAAGCAAGAAGGCATCAAGATAAAACTTAAAACAAAGCGGTATATAAATTTAACTAAGCCTAAAGAGAAATCTAGTAAGAAAAAAGTCCATGTAATTCAAGAAAAAAGTAAAAAAATAAAAGAATTATTTTTCAAAACCTAGAACAAAAATATAAAGTAAAAGCTGTGTGAAGGCTAGGGACTTAGGCCTATTATTGGATACAACACTGAAGCCCAAGATAAGTAGGACTATTACCACCAGTGCACTTTCTATTTATGGTATTTTTTTACATTCGCCACCTTGTCTAGTATTTATATAGTTGGCCTAATTCAAAGACACTTTGTTGTTTGGATATACAGTATTTGTATAAATGTTTCATTTATGTCAATGTTACTAATTCATGTTATCAGGCATTAATGAAAACATAAATTTGTCAAACATGGATAAGGCACAGAGTCTTTATTAGAAAATGAAGCTCTCTTTGTACTTATTTGAACTATTTTTGTGTCAGCTTTTTAGAAAATCTCTACTACAGATATTTATAACTAGTATAAATGCTACTACGGGGATTTAAAAATTCTTGTTCTGTTACTTACAAAACAAATGGGTTTCAAATAATTAAGATGTGGATTTACACAGAAAGTGGATATAGTAGGTAGGTAGAAATAAGTTGAATAAAATGTAAACAAATGTAAGAAATGCTCCTATGGCACTGTAATTTAGTCTGTGTTTATGTACAGTAACATGGTGCCTGAAGTGGGCAAATCAGCAGTCTAGCAGTGGTTGGTTTCCAGTTCAGTTTATTGCTCTGTAGTTTAATTACCATGCTCACACTGGTTTTCCATAGGAACTCCAATTCTCTGTTATTTAGTAAAGAAACAATAAGATCATGTGGTAATTCTAAATCAATCCAAAGTAACTGATTGTGGCTCTTGATGTGAACAGTTGGTTTTGCTTGGTTCTGCTTTGGGCAGATTACAATAGTTTGCTTGTATGTAGTGTTTCCAGTGATTTAATATGTGTAATTGCATTAACATAAAATTATAATTCTCATTAGGCCAAGCATACCTTGTCAATTTGTTTTCTCCTAATGCAAGTACCATAAAATATTATGTGTATTTACAGCCCTCATTTAACTAATGATGTTTTATAATGAGTTATTTGCATTTCCAGAGTGTCCCTTATATACATGATACAGTGTGAAGTACTCATTGTTATGTGTTATATATCTGTTCATTATACTTTCAATGCCTTTTTTGTCTCTGCCTATCTCTAAATGTAACATTTCAAAGGTACAGCACTCAACTATAACTACTGTAAACCAGTCAATGTTTCTCAACTTAAAAGTAATTTGATGTTGTAATAGAGTTATGTATTAAACCATTTCCACACACTACTAATTCCAATGATGTCTGTGTCAACAGCAGCCTGATTATTTGTGTAGTTAGTTATTAAATACAGTGAAACCATAAAGCTGGTGTGAAGAGATTCTGAAGATCTGTTATGGAAGTTAGAGAGTTACATGTTTTTATTGAATTACACTCTAATCCCATTAAATGTTATGTGAAGAAGCAATTATTAAATAATTAGGCACAATGCACTTAAAAATACAGGAGATCCCAAATCTTTCCATCAAACTAAATTAAAAGGTATTTCACAATTTTCCCAATAACAGAATTAGGACTGTATAAAGGTAAAAAGGCATATAATATCTGAAGAGAAAAAAGTATCTGTTGTTTGTTTAAAAAATAGTTGTGCATGTTCCCACAGGTGCTTTCTTTCTCCAGCAGGCACTAAGGTGATTATTAAAGTTATAAAGAATGCCATTACTTCTTGAAGCAAAGTCTTTATTCTTACTGTGACTCACACTCTGAGGATGTTTATTGTTCCTGAAAGCATTTTTGATGATAGACATAGATACATCTGATTGAGTTTTTTCTTTAATGGATTGTGTTTAAGTATTCAGAGTTACTGTAAATGTATAGAATTATCTGTATACTGTTGTATATATAATTTGTTTTTGGTGTAAATATTTGGAATTGTGATTAAGTTTAAACCAGAGTGAGCAGCAGAGCAAAATATATTTATGTGTGTTTAGAAAGGCTTATGTGGAACCCTGCAGGCTAGGCATTTAATCATATTGTGAGAAAAGCTAATTCTTATACCTTCTTAATGACACAGTCGGATTGTTTGAATTGAGGAACACTGGAAAATAAAGAAAAAGCACAACAAATTTGTGTAGAGAACTGGAATGTTTTAAAAATGGAAAAAGGTTAAAATTTTTAAATAATTGTGCAGTTTTATATTAAGAAACTCCTATCTCATATATATCCTAGTATCAATTATTACTCTAGTATGAATTATTTACATTTATGTAACAAGTGTAATAGAACATCAAACTTTATTGAATTTAATTCAAATAAAGTCCATCAGTGTCAAGCAGACTTTGATGATCTTTTACTGTTGAAAAATCTACTATATAATTAAATACTAATGTCTATGTGTCCAGACCCTCTGAGTAATGTGATGTTTCAGCTTGGCTTTGGTGTGATTGGTCAGTTTGGCTTGGTGACGCGATGAAAGAAGAACTGTGAGTGCGAGTCACATGAGGAGGAGCGAAATAGCATGGGAGACATGCAGAGAGTCACCTTCAAAGACAGCAAGTATAAAAATGGACAGGATGCACGAAAGCCACATCAAAAATGACAGAGTCTGAGAAGCAGGCTTTACAGGAACACATTTGAGAGAGGGATTGCTGGTGAAAACAGGACCAGTTACATATGAATACAGAGAACAGTAACTGAAAATGCAGATAGGGCATGAGATAGCGCATATGAGTTAATTATTCTATTACCTGTCTTCAACAGATAGTGTGGCTAGTCTCTATATAAAACTGTTAGCAAACAGTTATTCAGTTTTTCAGTGACTGTTGTATTTTAGAATTGTCTTACTAGAGCTTCTTGCTATGATGTTCAACTCCAGTTTGAAAACCCACTTATTCTATCATTGCTTTGTATAATGAATATTCATTATACTTTGTGTACAATGTATATTATGTATTCATATTGTACTTGGACTTGTACTGCTAGCTGTAAGAATACTATTTGAAATTTGTTTATCCCCTGTCACAACATTTTCTCTGTTGTTTTTATGATTTACCTTTCTTTGCAATTTTACATTCTAGTTTACAAAGAACGTTTTGATTGTATTTAATGCTTAACATTTTTCAGGTATATTTTTAAACTTCATAAATGTTAGTGCTCATTTTTTTAAAAAAGTACGTGTTTTTATTGTGTTGAAACCTTTACATATTTCAGTCAGTTTTACAGGATGATTGTTCTGATGGTGTGTGTTGTTAATTATGCGGTATAAAATACTAATTGTCTTAAAGCCCCAGAGTCTTAGGATTGGTCCCTGACTTGTACCAAATGCTACTAGGATAGGGACAGGCTCCAAGTGAGCCTAAACTGGACTGAGTGTGTTTCTCAGTTGCCTGAGTTCTGAGGAAGTATTACAACTTTGAGGTATAGTTCATTACCTCAAAATAAAAGCACCCATGGAACAAATACTTAAAAGAATAAGCTTAAGAAAACTTTCTAAAGTAATAATTACTTAAAACATTATGGAAAATGTATTTCATAACTAGATCATTATTGTGACATTTTGACTCAAAACAATTTTTTATTTTTAGTGTGTGAGTATGAAAGACGAATTTATCCCAATGGCAAGGAATTTACACCCCCTGGAAGCAGTCCCTGCCTTCACTGTATCTGTAAAGTAAGTTTAGGCTATTAGTTTGAAGACATTATTAACATATTGCAGTTCTCAAGAAACATGTAACACACTCTATTTAAAGCTAAAGCAGGGTGAATTGTAAGTTAGCCAACTTGTTTGTTCCAAATTCATATTGTTTTTGTCAATATTTGTTTTCAGCCAAAGGTAGAATAGACTTAAATAGTAATAAGGAGATATTCCTGTGGAGTTATATGTAGTATCTGTTATATGTATATTCACATATGGTTTAATTCACATTGGGAGATAGTGAGAATAACTACAGTACTGTATTATTATTAGGTATGCATTACATATCATCTGTTTTTATGAAGTAAATTCACATTTCCTAGTAACCCAATAAAGTATAGCATACCATACCACATAATATACGTATATTGGATAATGCTGAAGTCTTTATCTGTTTAAGGGTGGTAATGTGCGGTGTAAAGAGGAAGTCTGCCCAGCTGTCTACTGCTCAAACCCAGTCAAAGAGCCACATCAGTGCTGTGCATCATGTAAAGGTAGTATGAAGAATCATTCTTATTATTGTTCCCCTTGTGTACTTAAAAAAGAAAAAAAGTTTTGAAGAGTTACATTTATTGAATTTGATTAGAAATTTGAAGAATGGAAATAAAAAAAGGGTAGAGCTGCTGCTGAATAATAGTGTTAAAACTATATATCATCTGTATACATACAATGATTTAGAGTTAGGTATATGATTAAAGTTTTATTTTTTATTCATATGTTTATTCAAATTTAAGAAATAATCATTTAACTTTTTGCAAATTTTGAAAAGGTTTTAGTATCCGTTTTGCATTAGCATGTTAAATATTGCAGCAGACAATGTTTGTACATGACTCCATGGCCCTTGAGAAGACAGAATAAATGTTTTACTTTTTTCCCCGACCTATCTGCAGTGCTAAGACCTATTGTCTTGAAAAAGCTATTTTTTGAGGTTCCTCTGTTCTCTTTGGATTTCATAATTGATTTCTGCATTAGTTGTCAATCTCTCATGTTAATTTATTTACTGATCTAATTTGATGATTTGACTCGCCCTTTTGTCTTTATTCTAAAAAATGTCAACATTGTATCTCTTTACTTCTTCATGTAGTTAAGAAATAATTGTCATTATTATCACAGGCTCAATTCTATTTCTCCTGCATTACATTAGCTGCATTTCTGTCTCGACAAAACCATGTTATTTTTATATGAATTGCTGTCATTTACCATAAACTTTGTAAAATGGCATTATTTTGATTCCACTGCAATAAACCTTCTCATTGAGCACTTTTGATTACAGTCTGTATCCTAGATGGAGTAGAGTTTGAGGAAGGGGCAGAGTGGGAACCAGATGAAGATGCCTGTAGCATCTGCACTTGCAGCAATGGAGAAGTAATTTGCCAGGTTTCTCAGTGTCCACCCTTGTCCTGTCAGCATCCTAGCAAAAGCAACAAAGGTAAATCTTCTACTATCATTTAAAAGTGAATCATTATTAAACTAAACAATTAAAAAAATCTATATTTTACATAACTTACACTGACTTTTTTAATTCAGGTGACTGCTGTGCATCATGTGACAGTTGCATGTATAATCAGCGCATATATAACAATGGACAGGACTTTATTGATCCAGATAGTCCCTGCCAGAACTGTCGGTGTCAGGTACTTATAAATATGACTGTCTTATAGCTTTAATGATGTCTTTATTTTAAAAAAAATATCAAAACTATAGTGAATATTGCAAATCGTTTAGTCTATCTGCTTCTTTATCATTTTTCTGGCCCTTCTCATCATACAGTGAAAATGTGCATTTTTTCTCTTTTTTTAAAAGGTTTTAACATATATCATAAGGATTATATTGTGATTAGTCCATAGTGTTTCAAAGATAAACTTGCCACAGTCATTAGCATTGTAATGTGCTAGAAGCCTATGTTGAGCAAAATCATTCCCATAGATTTTTTTATTTTATACTGCATATACCAATAGATGCAAAGAAGAAATGTATTTTGATTGAATCAAAATTTTGGGATCATAAATTATTGTAGGAAAGTCATGTGCTAGACAAATCACATTTTTTTATTCCTGCTAGAATTATAATATCCACCTTCCTTTAGTTTGTGGTACAAATTGTTGTCACTCTTTTCCACTAATTTCATGCATACTTTTGATTAATGAAAAATTCTGGACTCTGGTTGTTTATTTGGTTAAGAATCTCTAATAGGGTGAGGATTTAAAACAAGTTACTATTTAGTATTTCTAAGAGTGGTGAGAATACCAAAATACAGTATAACAACACATTGTCAACTTATTGATCATGAAATATTCGAAATTGCAAAAGATGATACCTGGAACTTGCTTTAAACACAAACCAGAAAAACCCAATTTCTGTGAAACTGTGGGCAGTGCATCCTCCCTATTACTTAGAAAATTATATCTTTGTTTGCATAGCATACATTTATTGCTTTAGATATGTGTTATTATCATAGGGCCACCGATTCCAATGCATAGTACTACTTGATTGCATAAGTGTACATGCCCTTTAATAGTTTGTGAAAGCAGATTTTTGATGATGGAAGTAAATTTGTTTTGCTACGTCTCCATCAAATTAGAACATATGAATTTTGCATTTTTATGCCACTCTTCTGTGTGGAAAAATTCACACTTAGTCAGATTTCTAGTCTTCAAACTGAGCCAAAAACGTTTTCTGTTTAAAGCCAGAGTTGATTGTCTTTCAGCTTGGTGTAATGCTGTTATTCTTTTGCTGCAGATTTCTGGCAACAAGCTTTGCTTTAAAATATTTTGAGATTTCGGGCTGTTCTTCCTGATAGTATGATGCTCCCAGTATCTCCATGCTTGAACTAGGTTCTATATTTGATGGGTAAAGAATAGTTTTGGCTTTAAACCATAAATAAAAAAGGTCTGCCTTTGTCTTAACCAGATCATAAGACATTTTCCCCACAGGGTTTTGGCAGACTCAATGCATCGTCTCACAAAATGTTAGAGATAATTTAATGTTCTTTTCTATTGCAAATGGTTTCCACTTTGTTTCCACTTTGTTACCCGACTTCATACTTAAACTTGAGGAAATTAAATTCCTCAGCTCATTTTTCATTGCTGTTAGTTCATTGGTAGTTTCCCTGCATCCGTTTTCTAAATACATTGTAATCTTGGTGACATCTTGGTGTTGTCATATTTCATGAACTTCTTAATGATAGTCTTTGCAGTGTTCCTTGTTACTCTTATTTGCAATGTCTTTAATATTATTTTGTTTCCCTCTCCTGTCCAACCAATCAACTTTCATGAAAGTCCTACAGATGATTGTATTAAGGGCTAATCAGAATAACTTTAGTTGACATTAGCTGATGGCAAATTAGCATTGTACATGATAATCAAATGCAATTTCTTAAATTCAAACATAGTTATAACCCACCATACGTATGATCTGAACACGTGGGCAAGTTTTTATTTTTAATTATTTTTCTTAATTATCACTGATTTGGTTTTATTAATATATAGTTTGTATTAAAGATGAAAAGGTTGATATGATTTGCCTTGATTTCAGCCTTCACAACAAGAAAAGTTAAAAATTTCAATAAGAGCTTGTGGACTTATAAATCTATATGTACCTGTATCTGTATAGTATCTTTGTGTGTGTATGCGGGATTTTGACCATTCAGGAACCTGACTTCTGATGATCTCATTATTTATTTTTAGGATGGTACTGTCCAGTGTATTCCCAATAACTGTCCAAGACTTCACTGTTCAAATCCTGATATTAAAAGTGGTCAGTGCTGCCCCAGGTGTCCAGGTATGTCTGAAATGTGTGTCCTTAATGTGAAAGAAAGAAAGAAAGAAAGAAAGAAAGAAAGAAAGAAAGAAAGAAAGAAAGAAAGACCTATACATATGTATACATGTTATGTCATCATGATGATGAACAATTAGGAAATGTTCAGTTTCATTCTCCACAGAACCAGGGGCATTATATTCTTTATGTGGAGTAGCACTTTGGGAAGCAACATGTAGAGGCTAAAGTAGACTGCAAAACTAGCAGTTTGGTTTGACTGTACACCAGCCTTCCCAAAAGTGCTTCTTTCAACCAATCATTCATCCCCTTGTATGTTGTATAGACAGTTGTTCTGGCATATGCTGAAGTTAATCCTCTTGGATACAATAAACATTTTTAAGTGTGGTGTTAATTGATCTTAAGCATGCAGAGATAATTACCATGATTATCAGCATATTTCAATGATGTTCAAAAGCACACAAAGGTATGTCTGCTGTGATTTATACTTTAAAATAGAAGCAGTGGTGAAAATTATTGAAAAGTCAGAACATTTCTTGTGTGAAGTTACAGAGCATTTTCAATTAATTTCAGATGTTCATGTCAGCCTTAAATATTGCAGTCAGCAGTGCCTTTCGTTTTTACCAAATGATAGGCATTTTAAAACTACATCTATAAAAGCTATTTGTTCATGTAAATTATTAAAATAACTGTTACCCATTTACCTTTGAGTAATGACCTCCATTTCATGAATTTTAACCCAGTGATTGACATGTAATCTCATTATTTACATAGCAATTACCGTATTAAATACATACATTATATTCACCATTTATGTGTGCTTGTGCTAAGAATGTTATGTACACCTAATACAAATATTAATACATTTATTTATTGAGCATTCTACCCATGTTCAAAGTGCTTCCCATGTTCAAAGTGCTTACACTACATACACTAAACAATAGTGTAAAAATGCATAGTAATGTAAATTTTAACCTAAACTTTAAATGAAAAAGTAAAGTAAGTAACACATTATCAATAACTTGCCTTAAAGCTAGACATATCAAAAATAAAACAAGTAAGTTTGAGTTGTATGTAGCAGAGCATAATTATGATATTATAACAATAACAGAAACCTGGCTAAAGAAAAAAGATGGAGATGAGTATAACATACAGGAATGCACATTTCTAAGGAAGGATACGCAGAACGGAAAAGGAGGTGGGGTTTCTGTTTATGTCAAACAGAATTTACAGTAAACACAAGTCCTCTTCAATTGAACCATGAGCCCCATCTTAGTGAGGACATTTGACTTTGTCTAGAAAGTATTAGGGAAAGAGGTTTTATTTTAGGAGTGTTATACACCACCCAATGCAGACAGTAATTTCAATGCTTTTTGGTAATATTAAAAAGGCAAGTTTACAGGGGGGTATTATAGTCATGGGGGACTTCAACTACCGGGATATTAACTGGGATAACCTTGAAAATAGAGGGCACAAGAGCAGGTGTTTTTAGAAGTATTTAGTGACTGTTTTTTAACACAGTATGTTAAAGCACCAACACGGGGTGAAGCCTGTCTAGATTTAGTATTTTGTAATAATCAGGATAGAATTGGGAGTGTAGAGATGGGTGAGCCACTAGGGTCAAGTAACCGTAATATAATACAAATCTCAGTGTTTTGGAAGAGTGCAGACACAAAGACTAAAACTGTCAAGTTTAACTTTAGTAAGGCAAATTCTGATAATGTGGCAATAGAGGAGCTGTGGAACAGGTTTAAAAATGTTTTGTGTATAATGCAGGACAGGTACATACCTAAATATGGACTTGATAGGAAATTAAAAAAAAAACTGCAGTGATTTAATACATAATTGTGAAAGAAGCTGCAAAGAAAAAAAACAGCTATATAACTCCAATGTGAATCGTAGGGTGTATGAGAACATGAGAGTAACCTTCAAGAAAGATATTAGGGAGGCTAAAAGGCAGTTAGAAAGGAATATAGCAGATAAAGTGAAAGATGACCCGAAGAGATTCTTTCAGTATTTTAGTAGTAAAAAAACAGACAAGGAGGAGTTGAAGTGCACCAGGGCTAGTAAAAGGGAATTAAAAATACAGACAGTGAAATAGTAGATGCTCTAAACTCACATTTTTCTTCACTTGTGAGGAAGTAGATAACCTCCAAGTGGAAAACGGAACCACTAAGGTGGTACTGAGTGAAATGGCAATTGTAGAGGGAGAAGTGCTGCCTAAGTTAAATAGGCTGAAATCAAACAAATCACCAGGACCTGATAATATATATCCTCAAGTTCTCAAGGAGATTAGCAAGTACTTATTAAAACTTAAAGCATATTTTTAGGAAGTCACTGTGCACTGAGGAAATTCTGTAGGACTGGAAAATAGGAAATATCATCTAATTATATAAAAACGGTTACCAGGCAGATCCAAGCAACTCTAGGGTAGTAAGCTTAATGTGCATCACAGTGTCAGTGATAGGACCACTTCTATTTTTGTTATATATAAATAATTTGGATAGGAGTATAAGTAACAAGCTGGTTAAGTTTGCAGATGATACCAAGCTAGGTGGATTGGCAGATAATCAAGAATACATTGAATCATTACAGAGGAATTTGGAGAACATACAGGCTTAGCCAGATTTGTGGCAGATGGTACTGAATGTCAGTAAATGTAAAGTATTAAACATAGGAGGTAAAAATGTCAGGTTTAAATACATATTGGGAGGTCTCAAAGTCTTACATACACCTTATGGGAAGGATTTTAAGAGTCGTAGTGGATTCGACACTATCAACTTCTAGACAGCATTCAGAAGACGTTACAAAGGCTAACTAAATGTTAGGTTATATAGCACAATGTGTAAATTACAAGTCCAACGAGGTTATGCTCAAGCTTTATAATATATTGGTGAGGCCGCACCCGGAGTACTGTGTGTAGTTTTGGTCAGCTTTGAACCCAGAATGCTGGATCATGTAGTCCAACCTGCAAGTAGCTACAGCTAACATTAAAGACTAAGGTGCTTGCTTTGCTCGCCTACCCCTGAGAATGGGCGATATCTTGCGGCTAGGCAGCTCAAAGAGCATCAAGGTGTTGCTCCCTTAAAAAAAGCAATTATATTTAAAGAGATAGTATACACAAGAGCATGCTGGGTGCAGGGGGAAGATGGTTTGGGGCTTAGTTATTATAGATTGAAAATCAGTTACTTGAGTATTTCACTAGAACTGTCTATTTTAAATACCAATGAATAATAAAACATAGTAAAAATGTAAAAGTAGAAGTAAAAAAGTAAAACGTAATTAAAGTAAATAAAAAATTAAATTACATTAATGCCTCATCAAAAACAATATTACAAATTACTTTATCCTCTAACTTACATTCTATAAATGTTGCTTTTTTCCATTTCTGTTCTTATATTGTTTGTTTTGCATTTTTGTTCGTTTGTTTGTTTGTTTTATTGGACGATTTTTATTATATGCAGCTTTATTTATTTCATTTTCTTTTTTGTTCTTTATCAGCTCTTGCCACTCTTTTTCTATCACAATCTAAAATTTAATGCTTTTGAATAGATAATTTGGTTTTCTGCCTTGCCATTATAACCGACTGCATTGAAGGGCGACTTAGCACTGAGAGTGCCACAGAGTGGTACAGTGAGAAGATGTGTGCAATAGGAGTAATGCTTGGGTGAGCGGTGTGGAGGGGAGTAGTCAAGGTTGCATATCAATAATAATAATATGCAATAATCTGGAATATTGCATGCAGCTTTAGTTTCCATATTGCAAATAGGAGAAAGTCAAGAAAATAGTTAATAGGCTGGTTGGAAGACTGTTGTATATAAGCTTTCATGAAAAATTGGAAAATTTAATGTGTTTTTTTCAGTTTAAGCCAATGATTCCCAAGTTCAGTCCTAGAGGGCCACAGTGGGTATTGGTTTTATTCAATCTCAATTGCTTATGTGGAAGCCAGTGCACATCTTGTTGTCTAATTTTATGGTCTGTTGGTGTTTTCATTCTCTCACATCTGGTTATTCTTTCATTGTAGAGTTTTTCATTGTAGGGAATAGTAAGCTAGATGGTAAACTAATGGTTCTTTTGTAATTTGTATCTCACTGTTAAGTGGCAGCTGCAAACAAGAAGCAATTAAAATCAGTGAATGCAGATGTGTTTAAATCTGAAACAATTAAGGTGAGTGCTAAAATCAAGCACGAAAACATTGCTTGAGCCATCACTGCTTGAACAGCAGCAGTAATTTGCCTCTGTTTAACAATATAGCCTCTAGAAAAAACCTGCAATCCCAGTGGCCCTCTTTGATGGAACTTGGCATCCCCTGTTTTAGGTAAACATAGATGAAAGAGTGACATGTTAAGAATGTCTAAAATGTTGTTGGGAGTTAGTGTTTTTTTGGGAGCTAGCAGCTCCATGTCTTTCTCTCTATTATAAAAAAAATCTTGGAAGGGAGACTAGGGAGACGAGACGTGATCTTCTCGAAAGACAATTTGACGTCCCGCGAGAGACACTTTAAAGTCACGCAAAACAAGGCAGTGAGACAACATTTAAAACAAGTTCACGGACATCTAACCTAGCAGTTGTTGGAATGCTTTTGGCAGACACGCTTCATGTGCTCCCAGCTCTTAAAACAACAACAAGCAACAAGCAGAACACGCAGCTCGACAGCAGCAGCAAGCCAGCAGATGATCCGACTGCTACTCCTTATCATGTGTTCAGCCAAACCCCCCGCTTCACAACGCGAGCAGCAGAGACGCAAAGTGGCAAAAGGACAGCTGCTGTACAGGCTTTTAAAAGATCGACGCGTAGCACGACAAGCAGAATATGCAGCTCGCCAGCAGCAGCAACAAGCCAGCAGATAATCCAACCGCTTTTCCTTAGCGTGCGTTCAGCCGCCCCCCCCCCCCCCCCCACAACGCAAGCAGCGTTATACGTCCTGTGAGAAAGACATTTAACCACACCCGGGGCTGGAAATAAAGGATAAGTACAGTATTGTTTTTACAAAAGTTTTAAAGTAAAAGTGAAAATAATACATATGTAACAATTCCCATAAAAATAACAATCTGTTTAAATTGTATATCTGGTAAACCAAACCTGGGGGTGTGCAAGTGAAGTGAGCAGGGGGCAGAGCCCCCTAGTACTTTAAAATTAGTTCTTCAGTATGAGCATGGTAGCACAGATATAGATTGGTGTAAGATAAACTTTATTACAAAGCGCAGAAAATAATTCCTAACACACACAGATATTGATAAACTAAATCAAGAAATCAGTTGTGATCATCCTTAATAATCTTAACCTTAACCATGGGAAAGGCGCTATTTAAATAAACGGTATTATTATTATTATTAAAAGTAAACAAAGACAAAATATCATAAAGAGTTGGCTTCCAGCCAGAAAAATCCGTTTACTTGACCAAGACTATGAAAAGAAAATGAGAAAAATAGGAAAGTATAAAGGACAGACAAAAAAGGATGATGTCCTTCTACAGATGTCTGGCTATTTAGCAGAAGTGCTGTTAAGAGTCCACTGGTCCAAACAAATGACAACCACTTCCTGTTAACAGTATCCTTTATAAATGGTCACTAGAAGAAGAGGAGATGAAAGTGGAGTCAGAAGTTAAATCCCTATTTTTCAGGTGTGACTTCCTACACTCTAAGGATGGAAGCGGGAGTAATGTTGGTGACTGTGCTAAATCACTATCTGACTTGTGTATTAGACAACTTGCCATCTGCTATTTCTGGGTTATATTGCACTCAAAAACCAGTGGAAATCTGTATCCTACAATTTTTGGTGTAGTAAAGTGTGTCTTAATAGTAAAAGAAGGTGACTTAATCTGAGATGACTTGACTCTTAATTGAGTTCTACAACGCATCAAATCTGCCACCATGTCAGATGAGGGCAGTGTTGAATAAAAATGGTTGTGCTGTTTTAATACATTATAGAAATTAAATTTATGTGATATTTAAGCTGTTAGCATTCTTCTGGGATATATCAGTTATTATTGATAACACCAAACAATTTACCAGAAATATAGTAAGTCATCTCTGTGAAGTTTTTAGATCTTTAGATTTGGTACACTGCCTTTGCATAGAGTATAATTTCATCATGTTTAATCTTTTCTGAAAATGCAATTCATTTCTGAAATTAAAAACAAGTGATTTTGCTGGTGTTGCTGTTTCAGGCTGCCCATAGGCTTTCAGCATATATAAGTGATTACATAGCTGACAAATCAGTTGTAATGGAAAATTACATAGCATTCTAAGAAAGCAAATATGAAATCATAATCCTCTTTGCAGACAATTAAAATACCAATTTCTCTTGTTTTATTTCTAAGTCTTCTTTGTTTTAGCTATTATTTTAGCTTATTTCACTCTCTTGATTAAAGCTAGTCATTATCTGTTCAGTTTCAACATCTGATCATCATTTACTAAGCTTTTCTCCATGAACTTTACAGTGTAACCCAAAAAATCCTCCTTTGACCAGTACATTATATTTCTTTTGAAATAGCATAATGAATGAGAGGTCACCTCAGTTTCATTAAGGACTTAAGCAGTTTTTTAAAAATATATTAGAGTTTTTGTAACTTTAGAATTTAATAATAAATTATAATTCTTTTTGCAGGAAGTTAAGACTATAGGTAGTGAAAAATTGTGTTACTTTTATAAAGCTAAAATCTATTTCAGTGTTCTTATAACTTTTTTGCATTATTTCTGGGTAATTTACTTTTTGATGTAATTATATTTTAATTACTTATAAATAAATAGCATGATAACCAAGCAAGAAAACCCAGGGTTTCCAGTTTGCCACTGATTAACATAACTGAACTATAGAAGTTCGCATTGTTCTTTCCTTTGACTTCTACTTGCATGTGCCAAGTAGTTAATTTCAATTATTTGTACTAAGATACCTCTTATATCCTTATTGATTTCTAGTATATTTACCTTTATAAGACCATTAAGATGATAGAATGATATAATTTTAGAAATTTGGAGAGTTAATGTCTATCCTGGCACCTCTGAGCACATGGCAACAAGCAGTCGTAAACAGGGTGCTTATTCTATTGCAAATACCTTCACTCACTTAGAGTCAGATTAGAGGTGGTAAATAGCTAAGGTTCCAAAGGTAAAACTTAAACAGAAGGAACAACAAAGTCCATATAGGACTCAATGCTGGGACAATGGAGCTGACACAGCACTGTCAATCATAGGACACTCTTCCACCCACAATAGAGTACCATCACTTGATAATTCTAAGCCTCTACACAATTTTTAAAACTAATATTTTTCATTTATTTATGCAGATTTCAGTCTAGTACTTCACATGGCTTAACCTCCCCAGAAAGATAAGAATTAAAGACTTACACATCTGATGCTAATTTTACAGCTTTATGATAGAAATCTGCATTTGTGAATTGGGTTGTTCTGTATATTTTAATTTATATACTATTTTTTCAATTTCAAATGAATTGCCATATGTTTTAGTACAATGAAATTTTTAGATGTAGCCTCTAACAGACTAATGACAGTAGTACCATACAAACAATACATAATAAATGTAAATACAGATGGTAAATACAAAATCATTCATTAATTAAAAGTAACATCAGATGATATATACAGAAAACAGTAATACATTAGTCAGTAAAACTGCCTGTTGAGTAGCCTTCTGACCTGAGAGAAAAACTAAAGTGTCGGTGAGCTTTTCTGGCAATATCTGAGATATGTCGTGTTCCCTTAAGGCAATCAGTGATAGTGACTCCAAAATGTAAAGCTCTCAATCACAGGACAGGCTTTAACTTTTCTGTACACTTGTCATAGACTGTATTTTAAAAAAGTAATTCATAGATGATTTAATTTTTTCCACATACTTGCTATATTAGCTGAAAGTATAACTTAAAGGTAATGAACAGTTCATTTTGCCAGTAAGGTTACCAACACAAATATGTTGTAAATATAGGAGCAAAATGTTAACTGCTCTAAAGTTCAGGGTGACTTTGACACGTGGTGAGTTGTCTTGGCTATCATGCACAGTAAAAGCGCTGGTTTTTTGTTGTTGTTTGCTCACTGGCTTGGTGTATGGACGCACGCTAAAAGTGATCCCTACTCTGAGCTAGAGCAAGGACCTGTTAAGCAGCATCTGTTTCATTAAATTCAATGCAAATTTATTGCTGAATAATTCTGGATAATGTTAATTATTAAAGGCTTCCTCAAGGATATCTTTGTCATGGACTAGTTTTTACCCACGTGGCAGAACCCAGTTAAGGAATACTCCACTCAAAAATGATATTTTCTTATGTTACTTACCCCCATGTAGTTTCTAGCGGGTGCTAAGAAAAAGTTTTAATCACATGTTTTTATAATATAATGCAAGCAATAAATAATGCTGTACAATAGCAAACAATGTGACAATATCCATGGGAATAAAATCGTGTATTTCATTGCATATATCAGTTATCCTGTCCAAACGTGCAAAACATGCATTTTGGTAAAGTAAAAAAATCATAAACAGGAAACTAGTATCATGTCTTCATCTCAAAAGCTCAGTCTCACTGGAATTGGGTCCACAAAGCATCTGCAGTGAAGAACATAAGAAATATGCCAGATATATTGAGAAAAATTAACCACCATTTTATATTAATTTATAATCCATATTTACATGTGCATGAATGCAGCTCATTGATTAGCAATGTTTATTTAATGCAAAGTTTCAGACTGCTGTAAACGTTAAAAAATGTTTTTTAGTTTAACTAGATGACAGCTTGCTTTGTGCAGTCCTATGTTCATAAACACAGTATCAAGGGCACTGTTTTTTAATTTAAAGCATAATATGAAATAATCTGACTTCCATGAATTTAGACTTTAGGGTCAAATTTAATTTCTGGACCTAATTAACATTTTGTGTTCAAAATCATTGCATTCAGATAAAATCAGGTTATAGCACGAACTGAATTTTTAATTTAGTTTCATTAAATAGGATTGCTTGTCATTTGAATCTAATATAGTGTAGAATTAGTCAGACAAGTTGAGATCCTGTTAATAAAAATTGCAAGAAAGTTATCTCATTTGTTTTACTTAACTTAATTTAAGTATAATCCCTCATATACACCTCATATACAGACACAGAAACCAATCGATTTATCTATGTGCAGTAACATAGCATCTCTACTTCTGGAAAACAGGCAAGTGATCTGTCTTTACTTGAATTAGTGAGTTTATTATTCTCAGTTTTTGAGAATGCAATTTCTCTGTGAATATTGAAATAAACACTATTGGACTTTGTCCATAACGTCTGCCACTTGAATTTAATCAAGTTTATGTGACATTAACTTGCATTCCACCCAATGCTGATTAATAGTTGCTCTCGAAATGGTTTATGATATATTACAAAAACTTGAAATGAAAGCATAGAGTTTATTTAAAACCATGATTAGTGATTTTAATTTATGTTAACTGCAATCTTTGTTACCACACTATCATCAGTATACTGATTAATACAAGAACTTACAAAATACTGCTAGGAAAATATAATTGGGGGTTATGAATGCCATCAAAGAGCAGCTGTAGACCATGGCATCATTTACTTATTACCACAATACAGCAACAGCAAGTAAAACTGAAGAAACCACTCATAAGAGATGAACTGACAGAATAGCAATGACTGAAATTTGTAGACAAACACTGAATGATGTGTCATATACTGCAATTATGTTTATGAATTTCTGTTAGATAGTGACAGTTGACAAGAGCACTGACTGGGTATTTGGCATGAAAATAGCATGGGTAATGAAAGTTATTTAAACACTTGTTTTAGAAAACAGCATACTGACTGGGACAATAAGGTGGAGACAGTGATGATATGTAGAGAAGGATCAACTAAACAAAATAAAATAAACGGACAGAAAAGCAAGGCAATAAGAATCATGATAGTAATCCATTGGTCTGGAAAGGTTTGAAAGTGATCTCAGCATATAATACTAAAAAGGAGATCATCTTTAGAGCAGACAGGAACCTAGTGCTCTTCACCCATGTGCTAAATTGATTTTATTTAAGGTTTAAAAGTCACAGTTTGTTGTCAAGGGGAGATGCTGTGGAAAAAATAAACTTTTTTTCTGTAATGCAGTATAGTATAGCAGAAGTGGAGAAATCTCTGAAGCAGGTCAAAATTAATAGAGCTATGGAGCCAGATGACATATCAATGCAGCTTTTGAAGATCTTTTAGAGCCACCCCCCTCTGCTTTTTCAGTTGCTTTTTGAATGTTCCCTGAACAGTGGTATTGCATCCTTTAGGTTGGCTGACTTGAATTTTAATAATTCTAGTAAAAAGTATAGAAAGCAACGGTTGTGCAAACAAGAGTTTTATGGTGACATCATAAAATAGCAGATTTATGTGGCTCAGTATTAGTTAATTCAAAAGACTGCAACCTCAAGCTGCTCTAAAAGGTCAATTTCTTCACTTTACATGATTTCCGTTCAATAAGTTTCCTATTGTTTTCATGCATCAGCCTACACCTTAATCAAATCATTACACATTTTCTTTATAAATAAGTCTGCTAAATTTGAAATATTTATTTTTATACTGTGATGGACGGCTGGCAGCTCAACCCTCCTGGGATGCCCCAACAATGAAAGGATGGGGGGAGGCAGCTACTTTTGGACACTACCTCCCCCAAGACGCTAGATGGCAGCTCCCCTGGAGTATAGCAGTGCTCCGGAATTCCCACAGGTCATCCTGGGACTTGGAGTTTTCTATCACAGCCCTGTTGGGTGCCGCCAGGAGGTGCTACAGAAGTCGTGCTTCCCTTATAGCCTGGAAGTACTGTCGAGTCATGAGGACGGAAGCCCTGAAGTACTTCCAGGCTGAAGAAGAAACCTAAGTTTCCCATCTGACCCGGAAGTGCGGATGAGTCACGTGATCGGAAGAACGGAAGCACTTCCGGGTCAAAGACTATTTAAAGGACTGCTAGGAAGCCAGCAAGTGAGCCGGAGTCAGGAGGAGTAGAACAGATCTTGCTGGGAGGTGTGGAGGAAAGAGAATTTTGTTAATGTATTGTTTATTTAATTGTTTATGGTAGGTGTAGTTCTTGAAAGGCACTGTGAAGAAGGAAACATAATTAAAAGAACTTCTTTGTGCTTTTACCCTGTGTCTCCTTATCTGTCTGTTGGTCAGTGATCTCTAGCATTCAAAATACATTAAAACATACCATATGTATTCAGGGTTTAAAGGGTGTCTGAGAAATTGTTTATTTTTTATTTTTGTTAACAAGGGGGCTCTACCAACCCCTGGGGGCAGGCACTGGGCACCTGCTATATTGCAGCTGAGCATCTTGAAGGGTGTTTGGAGGTCCCCTCTGTTAGAAAAAGTGATTCTATTTAAAGATAAGAGTATTTATAAAGAAGAGTATGCAGGGCGTGGGAGGAAGACTGTTTGGGCATTAGTTATTATAGGTAGAAAATCAGTTACTTGAGTATTTCACTACAACAGTCAATTTTAAATACCAATGAATAACAAAGCATAGTAAAAAGTCAAAGTAAAAAAGTCAAAGTAAAAAATAAAACGTAATAAAAAGTAAATAAAAAATTAAATTACATTAATGCCTCAATAAAAAAACAATATTATTAATTACTTATCCTCTAACTTACTTTCTATAAATTTTGCTTTATTACTTTTCTGTTCGCTGATTGTTTGGGATATTTTTCTCTTTCTCATTTATTGGACGATTCTCTTTGTTCTTCATTTTATTATATGCAGCTGTTTTTTGTTCATTTTCTTTTTTTCGATGTTCATTATCAGCTCTTGCTGCTGTCTTTCTATCACAATCTAAAATTCAACATTCTTGAATAGATAATTTGCTTTCCTGCCTTGCCATTATAACCAGCTGTGTTGAAATGCGAGTTAGCAGCACTGAGAGTGTCACAAGGTGGTGTGAGCAATAGGAATAATGATTGGGAGAGTAGTGTGGAGGAGAGCGGTCAAGGCTGAATAACACGGACATGATAGAAAACGTTTTTAATATAATAGAGAGATAAACATAATGCTCTTTAGCTTTTGGTTAACAAAGTTTGTTATAATAATGTACAATGCAAAATGTATAGACAACAAATAAAAACACTTATTGTGAATATACTGTAGATCCTACATGATCTTAATTACCATATTTAGCATTAAACCAAAAAATAATAGAAGAATAAAGAAGAACAGCTTATTTACATTTAAGTCCTCCATATTGGGCAATCCATCTGAGAATGGATACTGCCACATCTATTAGTTGACATACAATTTATACAATTTTTTTTTTCTTCAGATATATGTTGTAAATAAAAGAGAAGAACACAGAAAAAGGTTTAGGGTAGCCACCCCATATGCTTGAAGATTTAGCAAGAAAAGAGTTTTTGCAGTCACTATATGTGTTGTGAGAGCTCACCCGAACACCATCAGACAGACACCAGCACTTTATAAAACACACGTTCATTAAACTGAAATAGTTCCACACAGCACACAGTGCCCCTGCACCCCTACACACAGGCTCCTTCAATGTTTGTCGGCCGCATCTCTTCCTCCAGCCACTGGAGCTTCATCCTGCTCCAGCTCCCAACTCTAGCTCCCCGACTGTAGGAAGGCGGCCCCTTTTATATTCACCCGGTTGTGCTCCAAGTGCTTGCTGATGTTCTTCCGGCGGCACTTCCTGGTATGGTGGAAGTGCCGCAGTAGCACCCGGAAGCACTCCAGGCATCCCTGGAAGGTCTTTCCTCCATGCTTCCCAGGTGTGATGGAAGTGCAGATCTCCTGGTCTCCAAGCTGTTCGGGGTGCACCCTCGTGGTGGCCATGAGCCCCAATGGGTTTCGAGCCTCCTCGTTCCATCCCTGTGGTCCTTTCACTAACCAGGGCGGTTGCCCCCTCGTGGCCCAAGGAACATATAGACCGCCTCCCAGTCCTTCCAGGCATCCCGGCTGGGGCTGCCCCCCAGCCTCGTGCCAAAATGTTTAACTCTCTTTTATTGTTTTCCTGTTAGTTTGCCTTTTTTCTTTGGATGCTGTTCTGTTAATGACAGCTAACAAGGAGTTGAGTAGACACCAGGAGAGACATAACTGAATGCTGAAAGGCTGTTGCTAACTCAGCGTCAGTGTCACTAGTGAGGCCATTAAGAAATAACAGCTTAAAGAACTAGAACACCTGCAAAATAAGTTGTTAAGCCATGATGATGGTAAAAATGTTTCAACTGAAATCATGATGATGATGAAAATGCTTTAAATCCAGGAAAAAATACTAAATTATCCCAATATAATCCCAATTAATGCTTGCTAAATAACAATTAAAATTTAGCAAAACAAATTTTTATAATTTTTTTATTGACATTATAATATAAAATTTAGGCAGGAGTTCCATAAAAATGCATGATTGGTATGAAAAAAATGACAGGGTGAACCCAGGACTGAACTTGAGAACCACTGCTTTAAAATACCTGGAAAACAAGAAAAATTGTGATAAATGAAATAACAAAGAAAAAATGAACTGTCTGCTTAATATTTACCAAGTAAAACACTTTGCTGTAGATAAAGTAAAATGGCACCATGACTGATGTGTGAAATTGCTAAATTAGAACCCACACATATAAAGGCAGATGTTAAACCACTGAACCCAACTTTAGACGAGATTAATTTTATGAGTCTGGTAACTGAATCACTGCAGCAGTCATGCCATCAAAAAAAGCAAAATAAATGCTGAATAAATTGAATAGTAAAATAACATTCTCAACAGTCAAATCTGACAGAATTATTTTACTACTAAAGTATGAAAAACGTTTCTGTTTTAGCAACATGTTTACAGTTTATTGTAGAAATGGAACAAACGTGAAATACATGTGTTCCAAATAACGATCTATTATTTCCACTCTAAAACTCCAGCACTTCACTCCCAGATAATCAACGCATGAGCTGGGAGAACTTTGTGCACGTTCTGCAGCAGTGGGGGGGATGGAATAGCAGGCTGCTTTGCTGCTTGTCTTTATCGGCACATTTACAGGACAAAAGACTCTGACAGAGAGTTGCGATGGGATTTAAGGTGAGCCGGATCTACGAGTTTTTTCGTAGGCTCTGGTAATTCTAGTGTTAAGTAAGTATTGCAGAAAATTGAGTGTATTCTCTCAGACAATACTCACCCACTATATTAAAAATTCCAGCCATTGCTACCAGGTCACAATTTCGGGGTTCCAAAGACGAAAAGCAACCAGTTTGAATACTACTTCATCCCTTTTGCTATTAATCTTCTAAACAAAGTTATATTTAATAAACATTCACAGGCTTAAGTCATGGATGTTCAGTTACCTTTCATGTCAATCATTAGTCTTAATGTTGGTTTAATTTTTATAAGTAATGTACATGCTCTGTTATTATATCTTAAATATTATGCTCACTGCTAGATTTTAAATTTACAAAGTTTATGTATGACGGTTGAGTTCTTGTTTTTGAATGTTATGCTATGGCCTCTCTGTAAAAACTGCTGAAAAACCAAATTTTCCTCTTGGAACAATAACCTTGATTTGGATCCAGGCAGCTTATTTTTAATAAGTCAATTTGCAGTATATTGAAAAGAATATATATTGTGTTCTGTTTTTTAGATTGCACATTTGAAAATCGTGTGTTTGTGGATGGAGAGAAATTTCCTAATCCATTAAATCCCTGTCAGGAGTGTATCTGTGTAAATGGCCATGTGAACTGTGAAAACAGGGACTGCCCTGGTGCAGTTTGTACATATCCAATGCCAGGAACCTGTTGCAGAAACAACTGTAATGGTAAGAAATACTCATCTGACAAAAATGGCAACATTTTCATCTGCTGTATATCAATGACACCAGCAACCTTAGGGATATTCTCTTTTATTGATATTAGCTTTTTGATTATTTATTTATTATTGATTGATATTATAGACTATTAAGTCATCTTTGGCAGTGGTAAACACCAAAGTTGGCCTGGTGTTTACAGAAGAGTCTGAGTGACTTTCTGCCCAAAACTAACACTTCTAAAATAAAAAAAAAACATTTTTAGTACTGTATTGTTACCTTCTGTAAACATAACCATGCAGATGGAGGGTGTGTATAGAAAAATCAGTTTTTGAAGTGTGGTCTTTATTAATTAGTTCATGCTGTAAGATGTTTTGAGCTTCAATGGGTAATGAAAGCAATAAAAGTATTTTTGTAGCCATGTTACCAAGAATAAGCATTTTATTTTAATGTATTGAAATGAAGTATATGTTAAATTAGTCAACCTTAGATGTATATTATACTAAATGTTGGACAGAATTTTGAAAGAACACAGCATCAGATATTGCAAATTAGTATAACAGACAGATAAATTGATGAATAGAATAGGATAGATATACTGCATCAATAAATACAATAGATTTTTTTAATAGAGGGACACATTTTTATTGATCCCTGCAAGAAAATGTATAACATTAAAATACTCATATTCTTTATTAGGAAAGGTATTTTATTAAGATTACAAATGTACACCAGATGGCTCCAGATTCCATAGAATATCCTAAAATAGGTAGATGTAAGCAAGTGTAAAAATTAGTAATGTGCCATATTAACTGTCAGTTAAAATATTAAACCAGTAGGTAATTTCACTTCCATTTTCATTGCTTTATCCTCTTAAAGATTACTGTGGAAACATGCTGACCTGGATTGACCAAGCAACATTTTCCTTAGCCACACTCTTTATGTACTGTTTAGGAATTTCTAGGAATTCTAAGCAAACTTGGAATTACAGTTCATCCTATGTGCTATATGCTTCTTTTAGTGAGCCATGGTTTATGCACATCTTATGGTGTTCACCGGTTCGCATTCTCATTATGTGCCAAAATCACTTTGGCTGGACAGTATTAAAGATGGTGGCATGCTAGTCCTGACATCCAAGATTGTGGATCTCAAATGAAAACATTTCTAGTTCTAGACAGAAGTAGTTCTGTCTAAGGTAGTTGCAAGCCTTTTTTTGTGCATTTTGGTTATCATTTTAACTTTTGTGTTTTACTTTGTTTGATTGTTTAGGCTCAGACTCATGCACATGTATATTACTTGTTTGCCCTTTCATCTTTGTTATTGTTTGGTATTTTCCTGCTGAATTTCTATCTGGTAGAACATGTTTCATTCAGTCTTGCAGCTTTGCCTCTGCAGAGCTTTTTAACCATGGCATTAACTTTAGTTACAGAACTCTGGTGTATCATGTAATGCTCCCTGCAACATATAAGTGTTTCTCAGTGTTCCTTCCATCTCTTGACAGTGCCCTTAGTCAATATTAATATTTCCTCAGGAGAGCATTGACCATGTCTGTCTGCCCCTCCTGTTTCATTGAATTGTTTGCCAGAAACCTTTACAGGTCATCCTAAAATCATGTACCATGATGACACTTAACTCCTCTTGTCTATTAGCTTTCTCTTTTCTCATTCGCCCAGCTCCTACCTTATTGATCTGCCAGTACATCTCCCTGAAATATGAAGATCTTTAATTTTGCATGAAAGATGACTTATTTAATTTGACTGCATCCCTTTCTTCTTATATTGACCAGAAGATCCAAGGGTTGATGCCATTCTACTGATCTTTACTTGACGACTTTGCCTTGCAGTAGTTTGCATTATTGAGCTATTAAACAGGGACTATTCTGTGGCCTCCACCTCATCCATGATGCACTAGAAGTTAAAAAAAAAAAGATTGTGTTCCTGACTTTGTGCATAAATTCCATGGTCTCTTAGGCCCATTCTCTGACTATCAGTGGCAACTCAATGACAGTTAATTACAAAACGACGACTCTGCACCTGTTTATCCTGAGTGTCTAGAATATACAGTCTCTGCCAATCCCTGACCTTTAGCTCAAGGTGCTTTGGCACCAAAGGCATTTACAGTATGAGCAACCTTGTTTTAGAACTATGTAATGTCCCCCAGATGTGAAAGTACAGCCCATCTATATTTAACTCACATCAGTGTGAAGTTACTGCATTATTTTTGCTATATAATGTAGACTTCATTCTGATGATTTCTTTTCCATAAGTTTGATGTATTAAAAGTTAACTAGCATTTTTAATTTTCCTGGAAATAAGTAAACTTGTAGGGTCATACAAAATAGCATTTCTGCTGTACTTATTACAACACATATATTCACAATTAGGAGTACTGCATGCTCAACATCTGTTACAGTCAACTAGTTCCCCCATCCAAATTCCAGATAAGCAATTAAATGAGGCAAGCTTAGATGTCAAGATATATTATATAAATGGTGAACTAGGCCTGTATATTGATCATCAAGAAAAATTCCACCATCCCATTTGGATTTTGAATGAGTCTCATTGTACAAAAATTCAACAATGATGGTAGTACAACGGTATCCGCTGGGGCAAAGTGGAACACAAATTAACTGGAAGCCAGCAGGACACTATAATTTTATGCTTGATTCTTTGCAGAATTTGAGATCAAGTAGATTTTCTTTTGTTTATCTTTAATTTACTTACAGCAAATACATGTTTGTGCAGGGGATGTGCAATAATAATTAGGTTTATCTCAGAAAGGGTTAATTGATTTCACTAAGAAAAAAACAAATAACCTCAGCTAGCCAAACTTACTGTGTAATTCACAAAAGGAGACCATATAGCGGAGACCATATACCTTATCCAAGCATTTGAACAATGTTTGGTGTCTAATTATATAAGCCTTCTTCTGCCAAGTCGTTAATTGTCATATACAGTGGAACCTCGGGTCACGACTGTAATTCTTTCTAAAACTCTGGTCGTAACCGATTTGGTCGTGACCCGAAGTAATTTCCCCCATAGGATTGTATGTAAATACAATTAATCCATTCCAGACCATACGAACTGTATGAAAATATATTTTTTAAAGATTTTTAAGCACAAAAATAGTTACTTATACCATAGAATGCACAGCATAATAGTAAACTAAATGTAAAAACATTGAATAACACTGAGAAAACCTTGAACAGAGAAAGTAACATTGCAAGAATTCATGCTATAGCCTTACGAACCGCTCGCTGTAAACACTTTTTTTAATGAGTTTTAAGCACAGGGAAAAACATGAACATTTGAAAAATCCGTAATTTAATAAACAACCAAGAAAAGTAACACTGCAACAATGCATGCTACGAACTTTTTTTTTTAATGAGTTTTAAGTACAGGAAAAAACATGAACATTTGAAATCTCCGGAATTTTATAAACAACCAAGAAAAGTAACATTGCAGCAATGCACGCTATGAACCGATCACTGTAAACAGAAGTGAAGTAGAGGTTAAAATCCAATACAAAAAAGTCTTCATTAAATACAATGAGGTTAAAACAATGCTCGAATCAATCTCTTTAAAAACAAGCCCGGTGCATTCTTTAACTGCGTTTTCGGCCAGCCCTCTCTCTCTCTCTCTCTCTCTCTCTCTCTCTCTCTCTCTCTCTCTCTCTCTCTCTAGCTGCACAGGGAATGCACAGGGAGAGACTGAACACGTGCGGAAATTATCAGCACGTACGAACTGGAAGGGAAACTGGCTTGTTCGTCACCTGAGTGTGTGGTCGTGAACAGATGCAAAAGTTTGGTAAACTTTATGGTCATAACCCGATTTGTACGTGGTCCGAGATGTTCGTGAGAGGTTCCACTGTAATCAGTTTCGTAATTTAGTTTGTCAACTTTTATGGATAGTATGCCTGGATCCAGCTCACTCTTGTGTGTCACCTAAATGGCATAGCATCTGACCCACACCGTTTTCCTTTTTGAATGTAGAAAGTGGTATTCCCCATTTTTAAATACTATGAAAAGAAGGTGTACTCTAATTACTGAGGAAACCAACAAATCAAACTCCCTGGTAAAGCTTATATCAGGAGACCTGAACAGAGAACATGATATCGAGGAGGAATAATGCAGATTACATCCCTGTCATGGAAGAGTAGACCAACCCTTTCTCAACAAGAATTTGAGAGGTCATGTGAACTTTTCAATCCTGTTTCCATGTGATTTGTGGACATGAAAAAAATTTACATTTATCTAACCTCTACTATAGTTGTGACAGATGAGTTGTGGCTGAAAGAATGAGATCTTGAGCACAAGCAGCGAAAATGAGCCATTGTGAAGGGTTGATAGACTATCTGTGATAGACTTAAAAGCTCAGTAACATGGAATGATTTCAGAGTAGAATCACTGCTTCTTTAAATCAAGAGGACCCAGCTGACGTGGTATGAGCATGTAGTTAGAATGTCTACTAGGTTAATGAGAATAAGTGTACCAGTTACTGACCACGAGTATAAGGCACAAGCTGGGTTCAGGACATTTTCTTCTTTGACTGCCCTGAATGTGTCTGGGAATTTCCCAGGAGGAGCCAAAAAACATTGCTTGGACTTGGTTAGTCTGGACTGTCCAACTCGACATGCTACAGATGCATCCATCACTAGAATAAGCAAAGTGAAAGTGAAGTGAATAGTATGATGGTGAGTTGAGGTTAAAGTCCAATTCTTTAGTCTGAGAAATCAGGTGTGTTGAAAATTTGATGAGAGTTCATGAAAAAGAGTATTGTTGTAGGTACCTGCTTCAGACCCACTTTTAATATGCTAGCTTTATCTTAAGGTTTACATGGTGTCTTTTTAACCTTTTAGACTTTAAAAATAGAATTGTCAGTAAATAGAATTAAGTGTTTTCAGTTTTTGACATATTGGTATACCTTTAAATTATTAAGAGTACAAAATCTTCTCATGAGAAGAAAATGGGAAAACATTGTCTAATTAAGATGTATGTGTATGTTCAACTTGGTAACCTGAACATCTTCATTTAGACAATTGTTAAAAACAGACTCTAGTATTTTGTAGATCATTTGAAAGCATACTGTATAGTGCGTCACTAATTACAGGATCTACTCTCATGCTCACTTACTGTACCTGTAGTTTTGTTTGTTTCAGCTTTATCCTCTACCTGTACTTTTCCTCTTATTCTGCATTTCCTCCATAGTTCCTTCTAATCATAAAGACTCTTCAGTTCAGGAATATGTTGTTTTCTGTACAATAAGCTTCAGACAATATTCCAGGCGTGGCCTTATTATATGTATTATATAATTTAAGGAAAGCCTAATTAAATTTCTGGAACTGTACTCCATTTGGAATAGTATATGCCCTGGTGCCCCTTCTTCCTTTTCAATTGTGTCTGCTTGCTGCTGCTCAGATTGCTGGTATATGTACCCCTTTGAGGGTGAAATGTCAGTGTGTGAAGGCTTGTCCTCCTGGAAAATGGAAGATATATCTGCGAGGCTTCTGAAGTCTTTTAGGAACCCCCCAATAGGATGGCACGCTGAAGAGCGCCTGCCGCGTCTGTGGATGACTGCTTGTCTGTTGCACTTTATGCGCCTGTCACTGATGGATGATGCAAGGAACATTATAAAGGCAGGGAACAGTATAACCTGACCACTGACCTGTCCCCCGACTATACCTGTTTGCTCTCTCTGTGCATGGGAGAGTGGTAGCTCCCGCTGCAATAAATAACCTTGCAGTTCCTGTTTCAAGTTGAATAAAGCTGGTTTTCCTAAAGTATTCAGACTCAACCTCATGTTTTGGGGTGTAAGACAATGACTCACGCGTCACAATACTCTTAACATTTAATTTAACAATTAATTGGTAAGTATACTGTATGTTTTATGACAAGTAGAAGTGAAACAATTTCATAATAATTGCTGTATTTCTTGTACACTGTTCTTTCAAAAATGTGAAATGTATGTGTCTTACTGAAAAATCTTTCTCCATTTGCACCATTTATCATTAACATTTAGTATACTATAAATGCACTTACTTTATTTTGTGAATATTGATAAATTGTGAAAATACTGATATTTTCCTTTGGTCAAGATCTTAACTATTATGATTTGTCTAGGTTGTAGCTTTGCTGGAAAAGATTATGTAAATGGAGCAGAGTACCCTCATCCTACTGACAAGTGCAAAGTTTGCCACTGCATAGTAAGTGTTAATGAAATTTTAAACTTTTTTTTTATGTTTATTGAGATATAATAATTTAGACTGTATTCTTTTCAGTAGGTCTAGTAATTTAATGCAGTCCCAAAATCATGTTTTCTTTGTAAACGTTTTAATGAATTAATAAATTACCTATAAACTTATTAATGGCCTAGACTAATCTGGCTACCAGGTTCTTAATTAACTTTCTAAAAGTTGACGTTGTATTGCATCCTGGGCTTTTAACGTATGTAGAGTAACTAATCTTTTTGCCTCTTTGCAAGATGGAGTACAGATTTGAGCTAAAAGCTATGAATTAACAACATCAAGCTTAGCAGTGCATTATGGTTTAAGAAGAGAAGAGGTGGTCTGCGAATTTAAGAGTAGTTGAGAGGGTCTGTCCTATCTATAAAGCTGAGATCTTGCAGCATACTCAAAGAAATATCAAGTACTTTTTTCTTTGTCCTTAATTTCTGTTGTGTTTCATCACTAATGTCCACTTGATTGATATTAAGTTGCCAAATTATAATACCTTTGCCATCATGTTTCAAATTCAACACTCATGAAAAGCCCTTCAGCCAAACAGCCACTCCATATAAAACATTTTAATGTTTGTGTTGGGCTATAACTTTATAATATTCTGTAATACCTTAAGTACTATTATGTTATTTTTTTACTATAGATGTATCATTTAATTCATGTTTTATAAATTCCTCCTAACAGAATGGAAATGTACAGTGCTTTCCCAGAAGATGCCCCCCACTATTATGCTCCAACCCTTTTATAATGCCTGGTGAATGTTGTCCACAGTGTCCAGGTAGGCATATTTCCTCAAAATTAAATATAATAGCAAATTAAGTGAACCTACAGAATGTTAAATTAGCATTGCTGAATATTATCTATACTAATAAAAGGCAAAGCCCTCACTGACTCACTGACTGACTGACTGACTGACTCACTCATCACTAATTCTCCAACTTCCCGTGTAGGTAGAAGACTGAAATTTGGCAGGCTCATTCCTTACAGCTTACTTACAAAAGTTAGGCAGGTTTCATTTCGAAATTCTACGCGTAATGGTCATAACTGGAACCTGTTTTTTGTCCATATACTCTAATGGAGGAGGCGGAGTTACGTATCGCGTCATCATGTATAACGCCTCCTACGTAATCACGTGAAGTGAAAACAAGGAAGAGATTTATAGCACGAGTCAAACGCGGGAACGAAGGTAAATGACATTAATTGTTGAGTGTCTTTTAATACTGTGTAATTGTTGAGTGTCTTAATACTTTGTAAGCATACATATTAACAGATGTGTAATTAAACGTGTGCATTTACGGGGTGATTTCTCAGGCTTAAAGCTCGAAGTGATCACTCGAGTGAAGGCAGCTTCACAAAAAAAACAGATCCTTAACAAACTGTTATTGGTATATTTTCCCTTAATTTTAAAAGGTTTTCTTTTCTTCTTAATAAAAATTTAAAAGCAGAACTTCGCCGGTGCGAACCGTGGGGATTTGAGCGACTGACGCATACAGACATATTCATGAGTGCAGGTACTTCGGAAAGAAAGCACCGTGTAAACCTAAAGTTTAAATTAAGTTCATACACCTACAAAAGGTTGCCATTGATTTCAGGCTAGATTGCTTTTCTCCTGTACACACACATACATACATACACACACACACACACACACACATATATATATATATATATATATATATATACACACATACAGACACATATATATACATATACATATTTACATATCTACATATATATACACATATATGCATATCTACATACATACACATAGATAGAGATATATATATATATATATAGATATATCTATCTATATATATATATCTCTATCTATCTATCTAATGTAATGAATTATTATTACTATTATTATTATATATATATACATATATATCTCTATCTATCTATCTATCTATATATATATACATCCCCGTGCTTTGCAGCGGCGAAGTACTGCTTTTAAATTTTTATTAAGAAGAAAACCTTTTTAAATTGAGTGAAAATCTACCAATAACAATTTGTTAAGGATCTGTTTTTTTGTGAAGCTGACTTCACACAGCCTCTCCGCTGTTTTATAAACGAACGTCATATAAGGTCTTCCTTTTTCGTTGCTTTGCCAACGGAAGCAGCCTTTTTATTTAATCCTGTTTTTACGATTGTTCTGTTTGTATATCACGTTGTCAGTTCAGCACTCCGGTTGTAATATGACCAAGCTGTGCAAGCACACTCTTGAGAATACAACGTATACTTGTACAGGAGAAAAGCAATCTTGCCTGAAATCAATGGCAACCTTTTGTAGGTCTATGAACTTAATTTAAACTTTAGGTTTACACGGTGCTTTCTTTCCGAAGTACCTGCACTCATGAATATGTCTGTATGCGTCAGTCGCTCAAATCCCCGCGGTTCACACCGGCGAAGTTCTGCTTTTAAATTTTTATTAAGAAGAAAAGAAAACCTTTTAAAATTGAGGTAAAATATACAAATAACAGTTTGTTAAGGATCTGTTTTTTTTGTGAAGCTGCCTTCACTCGAGTGATCACTTCGAGCTTTAAGCCTGAGAAATCACCCCGTGAATGCACACGTTTAATTGCACATCTGTTAATATGTATGCTTACAAAGTATTAAAAGACACTCAACAATTACACAGTATTAAAAGACACTCAACAATTAATGTCATTTACCTTCGTTCCCGCGCTTGACTCGTGCTGTAAATCTCTTCCTTGTTTTCACTTCACGTGATTACGTAGGAGGCGTAATACGTGATGACGCGATACGTGACTCCGCCTCCTCCATTAGAGTATATGGACAAAAAACAGGTTCCAGTTATGACCATTACGCGTAGAATTTCGAAATGAAACCTGCCTAACTTTTGTAAGTAAGCTGTAAGGAATGAGCCTGCCAAATTTCAGCCTTCTACCTACACGGGAAGTTGGACAATTAGTGATGAGTGAGTGAGTCAGTCAGTCAGTCGGTCAGTCAGTCAGTCAGTGAGTCAGTGAGGGCTTTGCCTTTTATTAGTATAGATAGAGATAGATATATAGATATATATATATATATATATAGATATATGTGTATGTATGTAGATATGTAAATATGTATATGTATATATATGTGTCTGTATGTGTGTATATATATATATATATATATATATATATATATATATATATATATATATATATATATCTATACTAATAAAAGGCAAAGCCCTCACTGACTCACTGACTGACTGACTGACTGACTGACTGATTCACTCATCACTAATTCTCCAACTTCCCGTGTAGGTAGAAGGCTGAAATTTGGCAGGCTCATTCCTTACAGCTTACTTACAAAAGTTAGGCAGGTTTCATTTCGAAATTCTACGCGTAATGGTCATAACTGGAACCTGTTTTTTGTCCATATACTCTAATGGAGGAGGCGGAGTCACGTATCACGTCATCACGTATTACGCCTCCTACGTAATCACGTGAAGTGAAAACAAGGAAGAGATTTACAGCACGAGTCAAACGCGGGAACGAAGGTAAATGACATTGAGGAGTGTCTTTTAATACTGTGTAAGCATACATATTAACACATGTGCAATTAAACGTGTGCATTTACAGGGTGATTTCTCAGGCTTAAAAGCTCGCCTTTTATTAAAAAGGTAAATGCTGTTTTCATTCTGAAGGGCACAAACCACGTTAGATTTCATGCTCAAGAGTAAGCTCAGCACACAGCTTGGTCATATTACAACCGGAAGGGTGAACTGACAATATGGTATACAAAGAGATCCTTAAGAAATAATTATTGATTCATTTTCCCTCAGTTTAAAAAGGTTTACTTTTCTTCTTAATAAAAATTTTAAAGCGGTACTTCGCCGCTGCGAAGCGCAGGTATTTTGATATATATCAAAATATATCGCATCATCACGCCTCCCATGTAAGCACGTGAACTGACCCGCTGCCGTTTGCAATGCCATATTCGCGAGATACAAGTTTAATGACAAGACACGAGGTATAAACGACAGTTTGGATCACTTTGTGACAGAGTTAAAATTGCTGTAGCCAGAAACTTTTAACTGCCGGATCTTAGCTAACATTAAATAAACCCGTGGACATCGCAACATCACACAAGACAGCGGCTCACGTGAAGTGACTGAACGCAGCAGGAGTGATCACTTCAATGAATCAAACCTATTCAAAAAACACATTTCACAATTGATAAGGTACGAAAACAATAGATAGATAGATAGATAGATAGATAGATAGATAGATAGATAGATAGATAGATAGATAGATAGATAGATAGATAGATAGATACTTTATTAATCCCAATGGGAAATTCACAATATGAAACCGATTGTGGATTTCCGTACAGCCACTGAAACTTTGTGACGGCACGAGACTTCAGGTCACGTGTCTGCAAAAGAACCTCATTCAGGCAACTGTTTTTACTGGCGGTGGCTCAGGGGAGAGAGTTTTTATTCCTCGCATCCCCGTTATACCCTCTGATCTCCAATTTCAATTCAAATGCCTCCAATTTACACTATGGCTCTGCTTAGCAATGACAATTAATAAGTCTCCGTTGTTGAGTGTCTTTTAATACTGTGTAAGCATAGATATTAACACATGTGCAATTAAACGTGTGCATTTACGGGGTGATTTCTCAGGCTTAAAAGCTCGCCTTTTATTAAAAAGGTGAATGCAAACTGTTTTCACTCTGAAGGGCACAAACCACGTTAGATTTCATGCTCAAGAGTAAGCTCAGCACACATCTTGGTCATATTAGAACCGGAAGGGCGAACTGACAACATGGTATACAAAGAGATCCTTAAGAAATAATTATTGATTCATTTTCCCTCAGGTTTCCTCCGGGTGCTCCGGTTTCCTCCCACAGTCCAAAGACATGCAGGTTAGGTGGATTGGCGATTCTAAATTGGCCCTAGTGTGTTTGTGTGTGTCCTGCGGTGGGTTGGCACCCTGCCCAGGATTGTTTCCTGCCTTGTGCCCTGTGTTGGCTGGGATTGGCTCCAGCAGACCCCCGTGACCCTGTGTTCGGATTCAGCGGGTTGGAAAATGGATGGATGGATTTTCCCTCAGTTTAAAAAGGTTTACTTTTCTTCTTAATAAAAATTTTAAAGCAGTACTTCGCCGCTGCCAAGCGCGGGTATTTTGATATATATCAAAATATATCGCGTCATCACGCCTCCCATGTAAGCACGTGAACTGACCCGCTGCCGTTTGCAATGCCATCACTTTGTGACAGAGTTAAAATTGCTGTAGCTAGAAACTTTTAACTGCCGGTCTTAGCTAACATTAAATAAACCCCTGAAAATCGCAAGATTACACAAGAAATCAGCTCACGTGAAGTGACTCAACGCAGCAGGAGTGGTCACTTCAATGAATCAAACCTGTTCAAAAAACACATTACACAATTGATAAGGTACGAAAACAATATGAAACCGATTGTGGATTTCCGTACAGCCACTGAAACTTTGTGACGGCACGAGACTTCAGGTCACGTGTCTCCAAAAGAACCTCATTCAGGCAACTATTTTTACTGGCGGTGGCTCAGGAGAGAGAGTTTTTATTCCTCGCATCCCCGTTATACCCTCTGATCTCCCATTTCAATTCAAACGCCTCCAATTTCCACTAAGGCTCTGCTTAGCAATGACAATTAATAAGTCTCAGGGACAGACCCTACAAAATGTTGGCATTGATTTGAGGCAGGACTGCTTTTCACATTGCCAACTGTACGTTGCATGCTCAACAGTAAGCTCAGCACACAGCTTCGTCATATTACAACCAGAGGGGAGAACTGACAACGTACTATACAAATAGATCCATAACAAATAATTATTGATTCATTTTCCCTCAGTTTAAAAAGGTTTACTTTTCTTCTTAATAAAAATTTTAAAGCAGTACTTCGCCACTGCGAAGCGCGGGTATTTTGATATATATCAAAATATATCGCGTCATCACGCCTCCCATGTAAGCACGTGAACTGACCCGCTGCCGTTTCCAATGCCATATTCGCGAGATACAAGTTTAATGAGAAGACACGAGGTTTAAACGACAGTTTGGATCACTTTGTGACTGAGTTAAAATTGCTGTAGCAAGAAACTTTTAACTGCCGGGTCTTAGCTAACATTAAATAAACCCGTGGACATCGCAACATCACACAAGAGAGTGGCTCACGTGAAGTGACTGAACGCAGCAGGAGTGATCACTTCGATGAATCAAACCTGTTCAAAAAACACATTACCTAATTGCTAACGTGCGAAAACAATATGAAACCGATTGTGGATTTGCGTACAGCCACTGAAACTTTGTGACGGCACGAGACTTCAGGTCACGTGTCTGCAAAAGAACCTCATTCAGGCAACTATTTTTACTGGCGGTGGCTCAGGGGAGAGAGTTTTTATTCCTCGCATCCCCGTTATTCCCTCTGATCTCCCATTTCAATTCAAACGCCTCCAATTTCCACTAAGGCTCTGCTTCGCAATGACAATTAATAAGTCTCAGGGACAGACCCTACAAAAGGTTGACATTCATTTGATATATATATATATATATATATATATATATATATATTTGCAGTTGGAGATCCACAAAGGGAGAAAAAATGAATCACATATCATAAAATTGTTTTATTCCTGAGCTTTCAACCCCTATCAGGGGTCTTCATCAGAGGATAATGCTTAGACTTACAAGAATCAAAGGCAATATATAGCAACACATTCAGTATGGGGGGGGTTGGGTGGGTGGAGGTGACTAAATCAGTATGATCAAGGGGGGGGGGGGGTTGTATATGTATATGTATCTATGTATGTGTATATGTACATATGTGTGTATGTGTGTATATATATATGTTGATATATATATATATGTGGATGTGTATATGTATATATATATGTACATATGTCTATGTAGATATGTATATATGTATATATATGTTTATGTGTGTGCGTGTGTATAGCAACACTCATAACAATGACAACACAATTACATTGACAATCATGTTACATTATTTTTAAAATGTTTCCTTTTCTTTATCATAACCTCTTTAACACACTACTTCTCTGCTGCGAAGCGTGGGTATTTTGCTAGTGTTTAATAAAAGAGAATCACAACTTTCATATTAAATTAAATAAACATATGATAACATGTCTGAAAATAATTTTTTAACAAAAGAGAATTTCAGTTCGTGTAATTTTACTTATATCAGCCAAGTTACCAATCTCTTTCAGTATGTACTTGTTGGCAGACAATCATTTGCATGACAAAAGCAGTTGAGATGTGAAGAATCCCTACAGTATACTGAAAACCTAGTGCTCAGAAAAGAACAGCAAATTGAAACAGTGTTCCTGCCTGTGATTAAAAAGACCTGAGGCAGATTTAGATTTAGGCTGAATTAAAAACATTTAGATTTAAAATATACATGTCAGTCTTCTGCGGTAGGCTGGTGCCCTGCCCGAGATTTGTTCCTGCCTTGCACCCTGTGTTGGCTGGTATTGGCTCCAGCAGACCCCAGTGACCCTGTGTTAGGATATAGCGGGTTGGAAAATGACTGACTGATGTCAGTCTTTAAGTGAAACTGTTAGGACTTAGAAAAGACATTTTAACTTGAGTGAATTTTAAGTTGGTTAATTAATTATTAGTTTTGCCTTCGGCAATACTGGTAATTACTCAATTAATTCATCAAGGCTCCTACTTTATTTACCTTGCCTTTCTCTGTTGTTGGATGGAGTCTCTAACCTTTAGACTCAAGGTAACTGAAACACACTCATTTTAAGGATCAGAAAAATACAATTTATTAATAAACACAAAGATTGTAGAAGTATAATAAATAAAAAATATATATTGACATACTGTAAGACTTGATGCAGACAGACTTTAGAGATAAACATAAAACACAGACTGTCTGTGTACTGTTTATTTAGAATTCTAATTTATCTTGGCACAGATAATTAGTTTTATGATACCAAGTCTTTATGGATGATTTGGAAGATTCTTTATGCATTGTAGTACATGTTTTATCTTTGCTGCATGATCCTTGTCAGTGCTGTGCTGCTGCTTTCTCAGCTTGCTATCTGCTGTTAGACCCAAGAGTTTAAATTCTAAATTCCCTTTCTTGAAGTGTGTAGCTTGATACACGGAATATTAACTGTCAGGTTCATAGTACTAGGGTGTTGTACTGTGTTAGCCATTATGAATGTAGTGAAAAGTCAGAAGGTCATTTTGCATATTTCAACCTGAGAGAAATCACCAGAGGGAGATTCCCCAGGGAGTTCAGCGAATGTCAAGCGAATATCCTAGAGCTTCTTCCTTTGAAAGATGGGGTTCATGTAGTTTTAAAGGAAGGTTGAACCTTCTCCTGATTGGATTACTTCCAGTTGCAAAATCAGCAATCTTCTGATAGGCAAGTTATTCTCTTCATCCAAGTTGTCATCCTTTAAATTATAGGTCTTTGTCGAGTCTAATTTGCACCTTCTGGCTCAAGAGGTTTACGGAGGGGCCTCTGGAAAGATGTCAGTTCAACTCTGATTTACACCTTGTCTTATTGGACGCAGTCCAGATAGATCCTGGTACAAGATGGATTTTAGTCTCTTAGCTTGGAAGGCAAGTAGGGGTTTTGTGCAGCTGGATGCCTACATTCCTGTTAAAGCTGTTTTCTTAATGGGCCTGGTTTGCCACTAAAGCTTGGCAAAGTGCCCACTTTGTCCTATAGTACTTACTTTGAACTTTTATTTTTCAGAATTTAGGTCATAAAGCTATACCAGTCAGGTTTGTTAAAGGGATCCCCATTTCTATACAAGTCCACTTTGCAAAGTCCGAAATCAAGATTGTGCTGAATGATATTTTTTCTCTTTATAATGATTCAGTTTAGATATTTTAATACATCACACAATATTTTACTTTTTCATTCAAAAGGAAAACACTCTATGTTTGAATAAGATAAATGGTTTTCCATTAAAAATATTTTTTATAATTTCATAAATTTGTTTCCCTGACTAAAAGTCATAAAGTACCTGTTCAGGGGGTTACTTTTTTGCTCCTAATGACTTACAATGTTAGAATATTGCAAAAAATAAACAGGTGCTTTCTTTAAGACAGTGATTCATATTTACTTTACGAGAAAATGCTTCCTTATGAAACATAAAAATAAATAATAATGATTTCTGTTTTAGGTGTTAACATTTTAATGTATTTTGTATAAAAAAAACTGTCTACATTTTGTTCCTGTCTAAGCCTGCTTAAATGTTCTAATTTAATTTTCTCTGACATCATCTTTTTTGACTGCTGTTGCCTATTAACGTAAACCCCAATAAATATGAATAATGTGTTAAGGGTGTCATAAATCAACTGTAACAAGAAATTAAATTCCACTGCTTTTTTAAAGCCAATGAAAACCAATGGCAGATGCATACATAAATTATGTATTTTAATAAAGAAACCTTTTTCCTCATTAATGCAAAATACCGTACAACTATTTAAATAAAAGGTTGTAGTTGGTAAACATAACTAAAAACAGTCAGTCAGTCTTTACCCAACCTGCCATATCCTAACACAGGATCACGGGGTTTTGCTGGAGCCAATCCCAGCCAACACAGGGTGCAAGGAAGGAACAAATCCCGGGCAGGGCACCAGTCCACCGCAGGAGAAACACCCACACACCAAGCACACACTAGGGACAATTTAGGATCGCCAGTGCACCTAACCTGCATGTCTTTGGACTGTGGGAGGAAACTGGAGGAAACCCACACAGACACGGGGAGAACATGCAAACTCCACGCAGAGAGGACCAGGGAAGCGAACCCAGGTCGCCTTACTGCGAGGCAGCAGCACTACCACTGCTCCACCGTGCCACCCAATTAACTAAAAACATTTAACTAAAAAAAACAGTACGTGATTTGTTGATATGAAATATTTAACAATACTGTTTGCCATTTGCCAGTCCTTCTGAAAATGTGTGCAGTGAATTCCTAAAAATATGCGTTTATATATGACCTCACTATCCTTCTTAATTACTCAAGGATAAATATTATTTGGCCGTGGTGATTTGTTTCATTTCAGGCCTATTTAATCTGAGAAGTACCGGTACTTCTCCTTCTACAATTTCCAAATCACTCAGTACATCCTTAAGTAGTTACTGGTGAGAGGTTATCCACATCCTCACATGTGAAAAAAAAAATGTAAGCTTCGAACACTTCCTATTTCACTGTCTGTATATTTTAATTCTCTTTTATTACTCCTGATGACACTTCACATTCTCCTTGACTATTCTTTTACTACTAAAATACTTAAAATGATCCTCTTGTGTCATCTTTTGCCTTATCTGCAATATTCCTCTTTAATTGCTTTTTTGCTTCCTTAATATCCATCTTAAATGTTGCCTTCATGCCCTCATATGCCCAAGGCCGGATTAAGACCCTCACAGGCCCATGAACAGTGCACGGACACCGGGTCGTTAATGCAATGCGGTATTTCTCACTCTCAATTTCAGTACTAGACTCTGTTCCCCTTAGTCATTTCTGCACTTAGAAGAATTAGGCCTAGAATTAATGGTCCAAAGGAATAAAATAAATTATATTTTGCTGCAGTTTTACAAACAGTGTGTTTTTTTTTTTTGTAAAAGTAGTGCTATGATGGAACAAATGAAAAATATTTGATTAAATTTAAGATATATCAAAATGTAAACAATCATGTCAGAACTCTCCTAGGAACAATGCCATCTCAGTAAAACACCGTTCATAAATCTTTATCCCATAAACATTTGAGATGCATACAACACATAATGGGGTCTTAAGCAGTACATCCAAACAATCTAATTCAAATAATGTTTTAAAAAGACAGAGTTCTCAAAACTTATTCCTGGCTAATGGCAGCAAAATCAGTGGTTTATGTAAGTGACCGTTCTGTGCCTGTGTATCAAATTCTGTACTTATTTCTTACCTTCCCATTTCCTTCTGTTCTTTCACTAGCATTTCATCACTGCCACTGGTAGCCTCCTTCCAGAATTTTACTCAGTCACATAACATGAAAATACTCTTGGTTGCTTTAGACTGACAAAAATGATTAAAGTGAATTATTTCAACTTGTCTTGTGATTTGTATCATAAGTCTCACAGGTGGCCAAGCCTAAAATGTAAGACTTCAGTTGCTTTTATAATTGTTCATATTTGTTTTATTTACTGTCTTTTCTTCTGCCATTTCAAACAGTTATGCACTTCCAATATAGGCTAATGTATCACTTTCAAACACATGAAGCAATTAAAGTCAGTTTAATATTAAGTTTGTAAAAATTCTTTGTTTCGCTTTTTGTTTTGTTACATATAACCTATGCCTAAGTACTACTTAATCTAGGTAGATAAAGCAGTGGAAGGAGAGAATTATCAACATTTACATGGAAAATTTAGATATGCGAGATTTTGTCCAGTTTATATTATAACCCAAGAGATGTTCATAGGAGTCAAAAAAGTTTTGAATATAAAGGAGATGGCTACTTGCATTACCCTAGAATAGTAAAATGTCTCATGATTTTGGATTAATTTTTTCCAGCTTTATGCATTTTCATTTTTTTCCTTAAAGGGGTTTTGCTATGTGTGGAATCTAATCCTTTAATTTGTTTTTGAGTTTTGTAAGCAAACTTAAATATTGATCACATTTTGATGCAGTGAAGTTTTGTTGTTCTTATGGGTGCCTCCATTTTTATTGGTAATGTTTGTATACTGTTGCTAGCACAGTTGCTAACTTGGGACAATCAGAGGTAACATGTATTAATACTACATATGGTAAGAATACCAATTTCAAATTGCCTGAGGGGTGCTACATGAAATGGTAAATTGATCAGGCTAAATTTTAATTTTTGGTTTAATCCTTTATGTATTTTTCATTCCAACCTATTTATTTACTAACTTGATTTTCCTATTCAGTGTCAAGAGGAGCCAGAGCCTATCCCAAAATTAGTGTTTATTTAATTTCTAAAATTTTAAATCAAATTAAAATATTTAGAGCCAGCATAAAAACATCTTATGTTTTTATAAATCTTATATCTGTTACATCAGCAACTAAGATTCTGTTGTTCATTTTCTCAAAATAGCTCCACCAGCTGAATGTTTTTACAGTGGATTACCTTACAAGCACATGGAGCGTTTCTATGATCCTGTGGATAAATGCCGCTCATGCATTTGTAATAATGGGACAATCACCTGCCAACGTAAGCCTTGTGCACCTGTCCTGTGTACACATCCTATTGTTCAAGACTGCTGCAGAACCTGTGATGGTAATGCTTTTTACTTTTTTTATTTTTAAATTATTTATATTTTAGTGTCATTTATTTATATTTTTTGTGAACTGTGATGTATCTTTAGTAGCACAATGTATATGTACTTGTTGCAAATAATACATAATAATAATAATAATAAATAAATAATAAAAATATAATTTAGAGATACAGTGTATGTTCCCTATAGCTTATTCTTCTGGCTAAATTAAGGGATTTCATGTTTTAGTTCAACACTTTAGTATTCTTTCAGTAATGCCTGGCACACTCACATCCAGCAATCATGCTGAGTGTCATGTGAAAAAGTGACCTGCTTTTGTGCATAACACATCATACCGACAGTGAAGGGGTCCCCAGTTAATTAAAAGATATATTAATAATTATATAAAATAAATGATATTAGCACTTGATTTCATATTTTATGAAAAAGTACTTTCCTTGGAGAAACAGTGCATCATTTCTAAACTTCCTACACTTGTAAGTAGGAAAACAGTGGACATGCCTACTTCTGATGTAGAAAGCATGCATCCCATGTTACAAACAGTTAAAAATTCTACAAATGATGAAGTGTTTGGTATCTACGTGAGCCTATTTACATCATTAAAAATAAATAAGTAAATAAAAATGATCATATAATTTAGACCTAATGTATCATAAACATGACTTTCATTCTCAAATTTTCAATTAGTATCTCATAATTTCATTTTACTATATCATGATTTTAATTTATCTCCTAATTTCAATTTAATCTTTTATAGTCATGGCTTACTGTTTTATGATTCTTATTCTATATCTTATATTTTATTCTTATCTATATTATGATTTAGGGTATCATACTTTCAACTTTACACTTCATAATTTCAATTTGTCTCATAAGTATAACTTACTATCTCATTGTTATGACTAAATATTTCAAAATTATGATTTAGCATCTCATAATTTTGACCTAGTACCTCCTAATTTTAAAACTCATCATAGTTTTGACATTTTTTCTCAGAATTAGTCTTGTGGTATAAATGTCTGCCATCAGATCCACGCTCAAGGTGCACTATATAAAAATGTTTTCTCCACCTCCCAAATTGCCTGTGTGTTATGGGCATCTTCATATCCATGTCTGTATGAGTCCTGCAGAATACTCTTGAAGTATACCCCAAACTTATTTTTAGTGTCATAGAATCCAAAATATTACAAATTCTGAAACACATCGAGCCCTAAGGAATTTGGATAAGGGATTGGGAACTTGCAGCTAAACTATGGCATAACTTAAAACATGCATTAAAAAGGCATTGCCTAGTCTTCTGCAGACTTTTAAATTATTTTGCTGTGCTTGCATTTGAATAACTACAACAGGAATTTAAGTATACTTTTTAAATTATTATTTTTGAAAATTAAGTATTGTTGAAAATGATAAAAGGAGTAGCAGGATTAATTTTTTGTAAAAATTACCCAATAGACTAGGTTTTCAATAAAATCCTGTTTTTTTATTTATACTACATCATTCCTAATAAAGACTGAAAGGTTTTCTGTACTGTATAATATATTTTTTTTACTACAGATTTGTCTGTTATTTTAGGCAAGATTTTAGTGTATGTATGCATGTATATATATATATATGTATATATATATATATATATATATATATATATATATATATATATATATATATATATATATATATATATATATATATATATATATATATATAATATACTAGGGGGTTTGCCCCCTGCTCGCTTCACTTGCCAACCCCTCCATAATTCCCCCACCTCCCCGGCCTGCACTACGCGCCAGCCACTTCACGTCTCTGCCGCTCACGTTGTGAAGAGGGGGACTGAACGCACCCCAAGAAGATGCGGTCACTCCTCTGAAACCCCTTCTTAAATAGTGGTACAATGGGAAACAAATACAGTTTTTTTTTATCTCCTCTTTGCTTGATCAGCTGCTGGATTACTGCCGCTGCCGTGCCACGTGATCTGCATCTCACGCAGCACTTTGAACATTTAAAAGCCTGTACAGCAACTGTACTACTTTTTGTCTTTTATTTCCGGCCCCGGGCATGGTTAAATCTCTTGGTACAAAGTCTCGTCTCGCAGGACATGAGTTCTTGATATTTTTTACTTTATAATTTAAAAACGGAATAAGAATCTGAAAATCTAACAACATCACATTAACGTTCGATAAATTCTGAAAAGAATGATACCAAACATATATATATAGGTTTTAAAATAAGCCCGATTTAAAGCGTGACAAAAAACGTGACATAAAAACGTCACATAAAATCATTGCACTCTTAGGCTTAGAATTTTATATATAGAGAGTTGATATATATATATTGTGATAGATTAAGGGTCTCCGTGACCCCTTGAACCCTCAGACTAAACGTCAGACACCAGGTAAAAGTCCAAATATAATATTTATTAATATAAATAAGTGCACAAAGCACCCTCCTCTCCACAATACTCAATAATAAACAAATAATCAATCCTCCACACTCCCAGACACTTTGCCACCCTTCCTCCCAGCTCAGCTCCACGTGTGGGATTTCCCATAGTCCTTTTATATTTCCTGACCCGGACGTGTTTCCCATCCTACAGTCCATGTGATTTCTTATCACTTCCAGGTCAGATAAAAAGTCCTTTTCTTCAACCCGGAACTTGCCTACGACGAACTTCCGGGTTATAGGGCACAAACTCCTCTCTGGGCCTCCCTGCAGCGTCATCTGTTGGCCCCTGTGATATCCAGCAGGGCTGTAAAGGAAAACTCCATCGTCCATGATTCCCTGCTGGTATTTGGGGCACTTCCATGCAGCAGGGACAGCTCCATCTGGCGGCCTGGGGGTGTTGGCCAGGGTGACAGGCCGGCCATATCCCACAATATATATATATATATATATATATATATATATATATATATATATATATATATATATATGTTTATGGTGAAAATATTGTGACCATGGCTGCCGGAAATTTACCGTGTCTAACGGCAACTGCTCAACAACAACTCCATAACAGCTCTGCTGCATCTGATAAACAGTAAACCAAGGGCAAAGCAATTGGTTGTCCTCTGCAGGACCTATTTTTTTTTATAGAAATACAGATATGAAAATACAGAATGAAAATGAGATGTTAGATGTACGTTTTTTTTATTGAAATACAGTTATGAACACAGAATGAAAATGAGATTTTAGATGTAACTTTTTTTAATAGAAATGCAGGTATTTAAATACAGAATGAAAACAAGTCGTTAGATGAAGATGAAGGCGTGATGCTTTCGCTCTATCATTTTTCTTCACCCTGGTGTAAACTGATGTAAACTAATGCTGTTTCTCAAATAAAACTTTCGGAAGCTCTATGAAAGTCGAACAGTACGGTATCCGTACACAACACAACAACTCACACGGACGCTTGGTGGAGCACTGACTCTGAATTTGGCTATGTGCGTAATATCACGTCTACACCTTTGCAGAGACTGCCTGAGACTGGAAATTTTGCAACAGATTGTCTCTGTCTTTGAGACAACCTGTTGCAGGTTCCGAGACTCAGCGCAGAAAGTGTAGGAGCAGCGTTAAGTATTTTTTGCATCACATTATTATCTTTGGTGGCCATTTCTGATTGAAAAAAATGTTTGTTATACTGAGATTTACATTTTGCTAAAACAAGGTTTGTTTAACATGATGTTCTATGAATGTTTGTCCTGGGCCCTCAAAAAGTATTTTTTATACTGAAAATTTTACTTCAGTATTAGGTTATAACAGGTGTGAATAAGACGCTATATTGCATCCGACCCGGCAGAGACTCACACTGAGGCACGTGTAAAAACACACAGACTTTATTTTTTTTCAGCTGTGGGGCATGTCTTCCCCATGAACCCCACTGGCAATACTTTGTGCTTAATCACCTGTTTCCGATTGCACTTCCAGGCAGGGCTGCAGAGTCATCCATGTAGGCTCAGGGACCCATGCAGCACCCCTTCCGCCACCCAAGATCCCAACAGGGCTGTGGAGAACTCCATCTCCCATGGAGCCCAGTGGGAAACTGAGGCACCACCATCAACCAGGGAGGCTGCCACCAAGCGTGCCAGGGAAGGTACTGAGTAGCCCACTGTTGCTCCCCCGGAACATACATAGAAGGGACGTCCCGGCCGGGTATGGGACCCGGTCGCCCGCCACACAGGATTTAACCTGTATATATATATATATATATATATATATATATATATATATATATATATATATATATATATATATATATATATATATACATATATATATATATATATATATACATACATACACACAGTATATTTATATTATCATTTATACTTTTGGAAACTTTAAAGTGATTCTCTTTGTGTCTTCAATTATAGGCTGTCTTTATGGTGGTAAAGAAATGGCAAATGGGGAACAGTTCACAGATACCTCTGACCCTTGCCGACTATGTGTTTGTAGAGAAGGAACAGTTTCTTGTGATAGAAGAAGTTGCCCCATCCTGGACTGTCCTTTTCCAGTACAGGCCCAGTGCTGCCCAGCTTGTGAAGGTAAATAAGATCCATACATTATTAAATTAACATCTATTTTTCATCATGCATGTAAATCATGTTATTGACTGACCAGTTTAAAGACAGTAGCATTTTATCCTGAAATGTTTCATAAATCTAGCTTTCTTACATTTTTTTGAGATTAAGACCATAAAGATGAATTTTAATAGATACATTAGCTTATTAGAAAATTAGAGAAGTGGGGAAGAAAACATCATGAGGTTACTGGTTCAATCTTGACCACTTGCTCACTCTTATTTATTTGGTTTCTGGATTCACTCTCCATACAGCAAGGTACATTCTCTGATCTGGTTGTATGCTGTCCCCTCTCTGCAGTCATCACTGCTTTGTGGAATATCTTTTTTATTTAGTCCACTGGAAATATTCTTTCAGTATTTGAAAAAATATTTTTTCATTTCTTTTTATCATAATGCTTCTTGTAATTAAGATTCCTTTAATTTGTAACTGAATTGTATTGTATTGTATTGAAGCAGTAGTGAGACATTTCAGCTGTATTTTTAATCTATAACAAAGTATGTGTAATTATTACCTTGTTTATATCGTGGTGAAAGATAAAAGAATAACAATTAACTTTTGGCATTCTTTCCCTTACTGCACCACTTGCTTTACTGATAATGCCAATGTTTCTATTGCTTACTTTCTGCACAATTTTGTTATATTGCTCACTACTGAGTGTATATGTCTTAAGGTTTGTGTGCAGAACATCTCTTTAAAAGCAACACTGAAGATAAGATCATAAATGAAGAATTATATCTTTTGTTTTTATAAAATTGTTTTGTCATGAACATATTGTATACACCAAAAATCTGAAACATCTGGTGATCTTCTGGGTTCTGTAAGTCTGTAGTTTGGTTGTCCAAAATTAAAAACTTCCTGGGCATCCTGGACTACCGATTTGTTCACTTCTTTTAATAATATTTATTAAAGCAAATATGAACTATCATTATTTTTATTTTTAATTCTTTGACCTAGCCTATTTCTATTCAGGGTCTAACGCTATATGTGATATAATTCCTTCTAGTGTAATATACCCAAAATACAATCAGAAAAAAATCAATCCAGTTGATTTAAATATACCAATACAGAAAATATGATGTGATGTTGCAGTTTGGATTAAGCAGTTGTACAGAAATAAATTGTTATATAGAAATAAATTCCAGGAACATTGAATTACACTAAAGATAAAGCTGCTGGGTGTTAAGAATTTACTCAAATGGGAATACAAAACTAAGAAAAAGCAATCTGAAACTCAAAAAGACTACTTAAATAAGATTTTATTGATTTGATTTGATCGATTTTAACCGTAAATTAAAAAAGTAACTAAGTTACAGAGAAGGAGAACCTGTTTATCAAAGCAGAAACATAAACCATTCATCAATCCAAAAGAATAAACCAAAAAGTGAATTCCTGTATTCAAAAACAAAAATACAAAAGACAAGAGTTCATGAAAAGTCTTCAAAGATATACACAATGTAATTTAATTTTGGTTTTGATTCAATGTACTTTGTTAATCCCCGAGGGGAAATTTTCTTTTCTCAAGACCTTTAATGCTTCAATATGCAGCATCTCAGAGAAACAAAAGCTGAGGAAAAAGAAATTAGCACAAAATGCGGCCCAAAATTATAGCAGCCAAAAGCAGCTGATGTGATTGCATTGTAGCTGTTATTTATAGCCCTGTAAGGCTGTACTTGAGAGGAACAGTTCTGATGATACCCACATTCCTGCAAAATCAGAGCAACAGGAAAGATGAGAGATCAGAGGGAAATTACAAAAATGTAAATAGGGTATTAGTAAGGGAGAGGGAGGATAAGAGAGAAAAAACTAAATGGGGTGAGCAGTTGACCTCCACTGAACCTGAACTAGATTAAGTCAGTTTGAGAATGTTATGTAATTATTTGAAGGAATAGTGACTTAACTTCCATTCTGTAAATCAGTGTTGTGTACAATGGGTGACATCATCAAGAATGCTCACAAAGTCTTATTCAAATGACATCTATGTTGTAACAATAGTCAATATTTTTGGCTGTCACTGTATACAGGTATAGCCTATATTATGAATGTGCACATAGTCAGGAAAGAAATATAAATGTCAACATTTGCTAAACAACACACCCTTACTATCTATATTTCCATTCCATTGTAATGTTCTATGAGTATACATTATGCCAAATCTTATTTTACTTTCATTTTTATTTATCATTTTAGTTTTACCTTCCAACCCCAGCTCTTAATAATTATATAGCTTAATATGCTCCCTTTATTTCTTTTACTCATTTTTTTTCATGCCATTACAAAATGCTTTATTGCATCACCTATGTATGTAAAGGGATATGTTTTTGCATTTTTTTCTGTTGGAGTGCATCAAATTTGATACAAAACAAGCATCTAAAATAGTCTCAGATTCAAAAGAGACTACTTTTATAGTTGGGGAAAAAAAAACCACCAAGAACACATGGATATGTCTATTGGATATCATAGAGCAGCCCCAAGACAGTGCCCATCCACTCACCTGTCCATGGCCCTGTTTGTTTTTGTGTAGAATAATCTTGAATCTCTACAACAAGGTGCAGTTGCAGGCCAAATATTAAAAATGAAGCAAATAAAAAAAATGGAAATAAAACTGAGCAACACTTGCTCAGTCAGAATCTGACACAGAGATCAGGACTGCTTTTGAAAATCGTCTTCTGAAGATATGAAGCAACAGTGCTAGTCACTTCCCCACCATGGTGACTTGTCACTAGACAGTTACAAATAAATGAAAAGCATCCTGGCACTAAAAATACTATAAACCGTGTAATTTTAATGTTTTACTTTATATGTTTTTTATAGGATGTAATTATGCAGGTCAGGAATACTTGAATGGACAGGAGTTCACAGATCCCCAGAACCAGTGCAAACGCTGCACCTGTATAAATGGATTTGTGACATGTAATCCCAAACCATGCTATAACCCAGGATGTACCCATCCTATTTCTCTTCCTGGTAAATGTTGTCCAGTCTGTGAAGGTATGGTACTTTAATACTTTTTTAATCAATAAAATATAATCCTCCTTTTATTTTTAAGAGATTTGTAGTGGAAAGTAGTGACTAAATTTCTGGACTGTAAAGCTAATGATTTTGTATTTGTATCACTGCCTTTTCTAGGTGACTTTGGACAAAAGAGTCAACTAAATGAGTAAATGCTATTTATAGTTTCCTTTAAATTGTTTTGTCATGATTATAAAAATAGAAGGTTAGCCTTTTAATCACAACTCAAAAGAATAACTTAAAATGACACTTTTGGGGAGCAAAAAAAACCAAACATTTATTGAAGTCAGATAATACTATTTTTAATTGAAATTGAAATCAGAGTATAGCATAAATGATTGATAGAGGATAATTTTCTGACATTCTAAAATTGTTTTAAAGTTCTTTTGGATTAGGTAGGAGAATAGTTGACTTTTAATTTGGATGACATAAAGAAAGGGATCATCTTTTAATTTTTTAATTCCCCTTATCTGATATAGTTGCTGTCTATTGATTTGGCCAGTGTCCACTTCAGTTAATGCTGTATTTCTTTTAAAGTCTTAAATGTCAATGAAAAATGTTTCTAACCTACTAAATTTAATTAAATATCTTAGAATACAAAAAGTCCCATTTTTGCTGGATCAATAATTAACCATTTTTAAAATGTTGTAATCGTTTACCAAATTTGAAGTGACCGTTGTAATTTTTTAATGGTCAGTTATGTCGAAATCCTTCCTCATATCTCAAATATGAGCATGTTTGGTTAATCCAAATTAGCTCTGTATCACTGGTTTTTGTAGTGTGTTATGTTGGAAGGCCTTCCTATGTAAGGCAGATTCCTGCCTTGCATCATTTACTGCCTCAATATTTTTGGTTCTTTACAACACTGATATGGAAACAGTAAACTTGGAAGGTGTAACAAATGGTTCTCCATCTGTAAAATTGTGGTTAAATGACAGAGTAAATGTTCTTTTTGAGGACCAGGAAATGGAAACAACCAAAATCATAATCATGGACAAAAATAAGTTCTGAAAGTAAAGTGCCAAAAACACTAATACAACCATGAAGTCAATAAAGTATATCAAAAATCTTTTACCCTAATGATTTTGTTAAGTGCTACTTCCCAACCCTGTTTATTTGATGAAAGCGCACAATACTAAATCTTGGATGCCAGGAGGAATGTGCCATCACCTTATGGTGATGTAACATGGTAGCAATGAGGAGACATTGTCATATACAAGATGACTATGACTACAAAGACAATACAGAATGGTGGAGATTGTTCATAATATATAAAGATTAAAATATGCAAAATAATGATACAAATAATTTCAATGCAAAAAAAGTGAAACTTACATGCACAAAATCATATTAATAATAATATGTAAAAAGCACATTAGTCTTATTAGATTATTAATGAGTTATTATGAACCTGTTAGCAATTTCACTATCTTCCATAAAAATCAAAAAGATCTCTTATAGTGCTCACATAACAAGTGTGTAGCTATTATTTTAATGTCACTATTTTTTTTTATTGCAATTCTTAATGATCATTCCAACTTAAATTTGTTATTTTTGCAGGGTGCTTTTTCAATGGTATCACAATTGCAAATGGGGAGACTTTTTCAGATCCTTCAGATTCCTGTTCCCTCTGTACATGCAGGGTAAAATTTTATGTTTATATTTATAAAAAACCTTGTACATTGAATTAGATCTCTTTCTGCTAGATATTTCTGTTCTTAAATGATTTAATTAAGGCTATACTTCATACGGTAGTTGAGATAAACATTTTAACTTCTAACACCTGGGATAATAAACCTATTGCTTGCAGACTTTCATTCCAGTTATCTTTACATCTTACATCTTGCCTGAAGAAGGGGCCTGAATTGCCTCGAAAGCTTGCATATTAGTTAGCCAATAAAAGGTGTCATTTTGCTTGGCTTTTCTATACATTCATAATGGCTAACACAGTACAACACCCTAGTATTCCAGTTATTTTATGCATTAGAAGTCAGTCCTTCTTGCTAATGAAGAGTATAATTTGATTAGCACTAGAACCACCCACACATTTTTAATACTATAACCACCAAGGCTGCACCAAATAGCTTCTAAATCCTTTTGTTCTCACAAATGGTCAATGAGCTGGGCATCCTAATAATACTCTACTGCCCTACCCCAAAAACCCTACATTGCCTAATGGAGCTTGAGTGAATATAAAACTAATTTCTTGGCACACAACATATATTATTTTCATATATTTTTCACTCTAAATGTTAGCATATGTTTTCAATCAAAAAAAATCGTCCAGGGATGCATGGTTAGAGAGCAGAAGAATGCTTCAGCATTTATTAGTGAAAAACAAAATAATACATTTCTGTCTGCTGAGCATCTAAAATAATACATGAAGTAAAAACTAATTTTTATGGTGACACATTATGTAGTTTTCTTTTTCTTAATGCATTCTCTAATTTTGCACGACTTCATTCTCCCAGGGAGCAAGTACAACTGGAAGAGATACTGTGACACAAGAGGCTTTCCAGAGTTGCTCTCTAACTTTCAAAAAACCATTTTATTCTTATTTGTAAAAAGCAAAACAGCATTTTTCAATCAGCAAGAAACATAAAGTATGATTAAGTCAAAATTATATTTTCCTGTATACTGTAAATAGTTTATACAATTGAAGCATTATTTACATATTTCATGGATTATGTTTGTAAGTGGAAGGCAGCACGATGGACTGAATATAATACTGTCCACATCACCAGTCTGCCACTATTCTGAGCTTCTCACACACCAAAAGTGGATGCACTGCATTCACTTTTGTTTTGCTTCATGAGCTTTCTGTCACTGCCTCTGTGCTTTATTAGTGTTGGTCTCCTTGACCATATTTTGTGTCCTTTCACAGTGGTCTGACAGCACCCATCTATTTTTGTTTCTAGTACATAGCAGGCTTGTCTTTTGGGCAAGTGGCTTATTTGCTATGCAAAGTGATATGAAAATATTGTCAGCAGTAGTGCTTAGATATGAACAAAATAGCTGCCACAACTTCCTGTTGTGTCTACGTCTTCACCCTACTACATACAATTTTTTGGAGAGTGATGGAGGGTTTCCCATTTGGAGATCAAAGCACACTGATATACATAATTCAGAATGTGGGAGTATCGGGGCCCCCCTTGAAAGTGCAAAAGTTCATCAAATGTTCTGGTATGCACCTCTACACATACATTACCTGTCGATACTTCTTAGCTCAGAAAGAGGGGTGTTGCTGCATACTTACCCACTTGAAGCCCTAGACAGCATCTCCCTTTGTGAAAAGCTCACAAGTCACATCACTACTGTCACACATCACACTGTTTCACTGTGAGATCTTTCTCCAAATATGGAATACAGTAATCCCTCGCTATATCGCGCTTCAACTTTCACGGCTTCACTCTATCGCAGATTTTATATGTAAGCATATTTAAATATATATCGCAGATTTTTCGCTGGTTCGTGGGTTTCAGTGGACAATGGGTTTTTTAATTTCTGGTACATGCTTCCTCAGTTGGTTTGCCCATTGATTTCATACAATATTGGCAGATGGCTGAGAAGCTACCCAATCTGAGCACGTATTACGTATTAAATAAAACTCCTCAAATATATTGTGAGCACGGGGGCTGTTCGCACCCCTAGAAGATACAGCCACTCCTCAAAAACCGCTGAAAGACTACCTTCACATTGCTCCCTTCCTTGCTGGGCTTACTTGTGGTTGCTTTGTTGCGCGATATGCTTCCTGCACGGTGCTTCACATACTTAAAAGCTCAAACAGCACTTATTGATTTTTGATTGATTGCTTTTCTCTCTCTCGCTCTGACATTCTCTGCTCCTGACGGAGGGGATGTGAGCAGGGGGGCTGTTCGCATCCCTAGAGGATACGGACGCTCGTCTAAAAAATGCTGAAAGACTTCCTTCACATTGCTCCCTTCCTTGCTGGGCTTCCTTGCAGCTGCTTTGTCAAGCGACATGCTTCCCGCATGGTGCTTCGCATACTTAAAAGCTCGAACAGCACCTATCGGTTTTTGATTGTTTGCTTTTCTCTCTCTCTCTCTCTCTCTCTCTCTCTCTCTCTCTCTCTCTCCCTGACATTCTCTGCTCCTGACACGCACTCCTTTGAAGAGGAAGATATGTTTGCATTCTTTTAATTGTGAGACAGAACTGTCATCTCTTTCTTGTCATGGAGCATGTTCAAACGTTTGAAAAAGAAACAAATGTTTGTTTGCAGTATTTGAATAAAGTTCCTGTCTCACTACAACCTCCTGTGTTTCTGTGCAAATCTGTTACCCAAGCATGACAATATAAAAATAACCATATAAACACATGGTTTCTACTTCGCGGATTTTCACCTTTCGCGGGAGGTTCTGGAATGCAAAACCCATGATCGAGGAGAGACACTGTAGTATCTAGTTTAAATGTTTGTTGCTTACATCAGTGTGTTAGCCATAATTTGATATCAGTCTTGCACAGCCAGCATCAGTTGGGAAAAGTAAAGCACGCAAGATGGCACATTGTGAAGGGACTGATCCATGAGTGAATGTAGCTCACAATGTTTTACAGACAAGGAAGACCTGACATTGCATGCAAATACTGTACATGAATAAGCAGTTGGTTTTCTTTGCGTGTGTACACATTTGCCATACATGTATGTGGTTCAATACGTGTGATTCTGTGTGTTTGTAATTCAGTGCATGCGACAAATCATTTTTTTCTCTTCTAAAAAGCTCTCATTTTAGGTTAAATACCATGTTGCATTGGTCCTTTCATTTTTACAAAGAAAGCCCACCACTTATTCTCTAGTCTGCCATGTCTGTGAAAACTTTGTGAGTGAGATGCTCTTCACTACTGCTGTTCACTGCTGCTCTTCACTCATGACTTGAAAGTTCCATCCACCATGTGCTATTTTGCATGTTCCCCTTTCCCCATGTTAGATTCATGCTGGCTGTGTACTTTGTATTCCACAATAGGAAAAATATTGCAATTCCGTTTCAAGTGAGATTATAGTTGTTTTTTATCTAATTGAAATAACTCAAGTTCCTACAGTTTTCAGATTTAGTTTTTTAGTAGTAACATAGTTGAAGTTTCATGGTTGTCAGTTGAAGACAGAGAGCAATTCATATATGGGAAAAAATGTTCAGTAATGTCAGCAACAACAGCAAGAGAGGATTTTTTGAAGTAAGAAAGATATGCAAATGCAGTCAAGTGCAAATCAGAGGAAAGAAACAGTGATTTATACCTGGGTACCAATGATTTTCATGTAAAAAGACAAAGAAAAACATTGTCAATAAATTTCAGAGTGGCTGCAACATGGGCATTTGAAGTGCAGCAATTTAGGAAAAGCCAAGTGTGACATGTACACTTAAGAACAGCTAAAAGATTTAAAAGCACAATGCCAAGTAGTATCGGCCGTGGTGCTTGTAGTGTTAAAGGGCTTCATTCTGTTTTCATTCTGCCATGTCTCATATTCCCATTAGGGAATATTACTCTTTCTTAAGAAAATCAACAAAAATTTCTTTGGTCAGGACTAGACCAGTACTCTTGTATACTATCCTTTTTCCTTTTGTTTCTTTCTAAACACTGTATTATAACAGTTTCTTCATGACAAACCCTCACAGCTAATGATTCGGATTTAGTTGATTATCTGTTTGTTGTGTTTTAGTTTGCAAGATACTTGGCTACTTATTATAGAAAAATTAGATTACTAAAAACTTGGAGTCTTTACTTGAAAGATACTAAAAATACAGAAAGACGTTTATGCACTGAAAATTGTGAAAACAAATAAGCATCTTTCTGGTGAGGTTTGAATGAAGACTTGTAACTATTATTGATGCCAGCCCAGGCTGTAGAGGGCAACAGTGGGAAACACTGTAGCAGCTACTGTATGTCTCAAGGTTCCCTTTCAAGGCCTGGTTTGATAAGAAGATGTAGTCCGATAGAGAGGCAATGGCTACAGCTATAGAACAGGTTTGAATGACTCAGAAGTACTGCTGAAGAGGCTGAGTCCAATACCATAAGTATCTCCCACCAAACTTGTAGTTGGCAATGGAGTTGAGGCAAGGGCTTAATTAGCAAAAAGGTGGAGGAAGATATGCCAGTGATTTAGACAGTAGGAGGAAGGTCGGATGGTGGAGAGCTATACTGGACTCTTGACTTGTTTAATGTGTATTGATTTAAATGTTTTGTCCATTCTTGTTCCCTTGTACCTGCCTGACAGTCTTTTTTGACTTTAATAAATCTATTTCTTATTGGGGTTTGTGGCATCTCAGTGTGAACTTAGGTTGAGAGTACCCTCTAGTGGACATAGTGGTCATACATATTCATACATAGGATGCTTTAGCCAAGTCAGGTGTTTTCTTTCTTTTTTTTAATTTGGTGTATATTTGAGAGGGATTATTGTTGTCTTTTGTAATATTTATGTATTACTATTATTTAGTTATTGAGCTTGTGCGAAAGATAAATTTCCCCACTTTGGACAAATATAATTTTATCTATCTATCTATCTATCTATCTATCTATCTATCTATCTATCTATCTATCTATCTATCTATCTATCTATCTATCTATCTATCTATCTATCTATCTATCTATCTATCTATCTATAGTAATGGAGTAGCCCTATATGTGTGTTTTCCCCAGTGTTCTACTGTAAGTGTTTTTATTCTTGCTGACTTTGTCCTAAATGACAATGGCTCAAATTTGATCCCATTTTATCCCATTGTCTTTTTTCAGGCCAAAGCAGTGCTTTACTAGAAAATTGGTATCATATATACATAGTAACAATCATTGTTTTTCCATGCTAATTGTTTATATCCTTTTAATTCTTGTGCATTATTAGTCTAACTGGGATTCACCAATATAATTCGGAGGCTATGTCACAGCACACAAGTTCAGTTTTTGTCAAGTTGGATGTATGGATTTATAAAACATTAAAAATATGAACAAACTGTATTTATTTTTTAATTATTTTTAATTTCCTGATAATGTCTTTTACATAATTTCTTCTTATTCATTTTTATTGATTGATGGACTGATTTTAGTCGTCAGCCATATCATAAAGTATTTGCAATATAGTAAAGTATTTACATCCTAACAGGGGAAAATGCTACTTTGGGGAAAATTGTTCATGTTATCAGCAGACTTCACTTTTATAAATTGCTTCTTGTCAACTAATTTGAGTACACAAGCTCATTTGTGATTGGATTGTTTATAAACTATTATACTATGTGACTTAATTTTCCATTGGGCTCAAATTAAATCCTAGAAGTGATTAAAGGGCAAATTAATTTGCCTCCATATAGTTAGGATTTTATTTTTCTTTGAGTAGTGTGAATAATTTTCTTGTTTTCTTTTAGTCTGGATCAATTCATTGCCTAAAGAAGCTCTGCCCACCAGCCCCTTGTTCCTACCCTGTTGTTGGGCAATGTGAATGTTCATACTGCGAAGGTAATATTAGAATTAACTTCTTTCTTAAAACCACCAAGCAGAAATGTTTATATTCACAATCTTCTAACTGATCAGCAGAATTTCCTTACAAGAATAATTATGTTTTTAGTATTACATAAACATGAATTCAGAAAATGAACAATAGGTTATTGTATGTTGTTCTGTATATATAACTACATTCTTTATTTGGTGTGGGGGTAAATTTCATAATTCATATTTTTGGGATGGGATTAAATTTCATACATAATATTTCATAATTCATATTTTCATAATTCATATTTTCATAAATCATAATTTGGGACGGGGTTTATGGTCCTCAATCATCCATTTGACAGTTTCTGTCTGATCTTTATTTGGGGTGGGGTAAATTTCATAATTCATATTTTTGGCATGGGACTAAATTTCATACATAATATTTCATAATTCATATTTTCATAATTTATAGTATCATAATTCATAGTTTCATAAATCATAATTTGGGGCTGAGTTTAAGGTCCTCAATCATTCATTTGACAGTTTCTGTCTGATATTACTACTAGTACTTTTCACCAGTGAATAACATACATGTGATTGTATCCCCTTTGAAGCAAGCAAAAGATCAATACTAAAATAAAGCATAAAAAACTAATTTTCAGAAGAAGCTAATATTCTTGGGCTGTTGAGACTTTGTCTTTGAAAAAACTAATTGTAAGCACTAAACAATACACTTCTCAGTCATTTTAAACATGGCCACAGTGACATTGATTGCTAGTGATAATGTCACCAATGAAATTCCTCAAAATAGTAAAAGATAACCAAAACTGCAAAATTGTATTATTCCATAATAAAAATCTGTTTTTTTATCTCTGTTTTGTAATATTCTATTTAATGTATTGTGTTCATTGTCTCATTTTTGTATTATATTACTGGCACTACTTCTACGGGAAACATGGAAGTAAGAATGTCATTAAACTGTGCATAAATTTCTGCAAACTGGATCTGACGGAAAACAAAGTACTAAATATAGTAATTATTATTTAGGTTTTGATTTATGTACTCATTAGGAAACAATATCAGATTTGCTTCTAATAGTACATATTTGCTTTGTTATCCTGTTTTTTTTTTTTTAATTATAACCATCTGGTTTCTTTAGGGTGCTATTTCCTTGGACAAATATATGCTGATGGTGAAGTTTTTCCTGGTTCTAAAGGAGGTTGTGAAGAATGCACTTGCCTTGTATGTCATCAGTTTAAAATTACTGTATTAAACACAGTTGTAGTCTGTTCTTTAGATGACACAATTGAAACCAGCTTAGATAATAAAGGCTAATTTGAATACGACAACAGTTCAAGGATGATCCAAGAGTCATGAAAAGAATCTGTTAAATTGCAGTTACAAGTTTACACATAGTGTGTTATAGAGTGGAAATACTGCAAGAAACAGCTCTTGAAATGTCTATATTTAATATAGCATGCATCTTTATGCATCAAAGAGAACACCATGGTAAAATCTCCAATTTAACAACAGTCATTTAAAGTGAAATTATGGATGGTTTAGTATGTTTCAAAAAACATTTTGGAGCAGTATGAAAACCACACCAGTAACTTTAATATGAATGGGATAAACGAAGGATAAATTAAAACACTGATGGAAAAACTAGGTAAAGCTAGAAAATCAGGTTTTTGCAGTGTTGAAAAAAGCTTTTTCAAAAAATTATGAAGGCATTAAGAAAATAAAATAACAGTTTTATTTTTGAGTATTTAAGAATTGAGAAAATTAACCTATTGCCAAAAGCTTACAAAATGTGTTTCTTCTTCTAAATTGTGTATTGCTTTCTTTAGAAGCATATTAGAATTACATTAGTGTAATTTTAAAAAAGTACTGTAGGTGTTAAAAATTAGTGACACCTTATTCTAATTGCATGAATGTTCGGAAAGTTGGCATCATGAGCTCCAGTATAGTATAGAAATATTCAAAAGCTTCATGCTTTGATAAGCCACTTGCAAAAGGCAGATCAATTTTAAAATAATCACAAAAATACCATTTCAAATGACTCTTTGTTTTACTGAACAGCTTTCATTAACATCTTACTTACTTCATAAAACTTCATGCTTTCTGAAAAATGTTTCTAAAATGCACATGTACCCTAAACAAGCTAAAAGTACCACTTGAGAGAAGAGCTGAGAATGTACCATAGTTAAACCAAAATGAACATTTTTCTTAATATGCTGAGTACTAAAGTAACCACAATCATTATTTTGTAACTTGTACTCTTTATGTACTGGTATCAAAAGAACAACATTTTTTCGTACAGAGCTATTCAAATGTATTTATTATAAATGGCAAACAAAACTTTACAACTGAACTTTGAAAAATGGGTAATGAAGAGTTAGTATCAGTTGGAAACTGTCATTGCAGATTTTTAATAATTTAACGGTTTAGTAATTTTTAACATGATTTTTTCCTTAAAACAAAGTTAAAATCAAAATGTCAGAATCTGTAAATGATATGCTACCTTTCCATTCTGAATATTTCATTCTGAGTTATAAGTTATGACATATAAGATAGCCCATATAAATGCTACACCAAAACAGCACAGATGAACCTTAGGAAGAAAAATGTGTTAAATTACTTGAGACATACAGGGGAAAGTGAAGCGACGGTGAATGCAAAACAAAAATGGTGAACCTAATAAAGCCTTTTTTCCTCTGGCTGCTTTCTCTTCTTTGCCTGGCAAGCATATACTGCTGCTATTCTCTTCACCACCAAGTTCATCAAACTGAGGAGGCCCTTACAAGGCTAGTATTATATAGGCATCCTGGCCAGGCAAGGGCCCTGTCTGTTTGCCACAGCATATACAGTATATAAAAATGTACATGAAATGCTACAGATTGCTTTGGCCTCTGCCCCGTGTCCTTAGAACTTACCCACTTTACTCCACATGTGTCCACTCATGACTTAAATGTTACTTGATTTGTTCTAGTTTAAAACATAACATTAATACCAGTCACCTAACATTAAACTATTTTCTCCTGCTAGTGCTAAAGGTACTTCTCTATAATGCTAAGCTATTTATTTGCACTATTATGTTGAATTGCACCCATTAGTTCAGTTGTGTTTTTCTGATTTTTTTGTAATAGAAAGGAGAAGTAACTTGCGGAACAAGGAAATGCACCCAAGTTGCATGTCCTCACCCGGCATTAGATACCTGCTCCTGTCCTGTATGTGATGGATGTAGTTTCAATGGCAGAAACTGTCATAATGGAGAGAGTTTTCCAGACCCAAAAAATAAGTGTCAGCGTTGCTCTTGTTTGGTAATGTATTTATTCCAATTTTTTGACTTTTTTTATTCTGATTAAAAAACAATAATTATAAGGTAAATTAAAAAGTTGGCAAAATTAGCAGTAAAAAGTTATGGAATAATAAAAGAACAAAGTGAACTATTGAATAATATAATAATAAAAGAACAAAGTGAACACTGAAGATGAGAAGGAACAGTGTTAGATATTAAGTCAGACATACACTACTGGCTGCTTGATGAATTGCAGAGCAGACTGAGTTCAGGGCTGACTGTTTTCCATGACTGTTGATTCTCTTCTCTTGGTTTTTGTTGCGGTATATTTTTGTCCACAAGATGGAGCAGAGAGCTATGAGACAAATCAAGTGTATGCTTGTCTTAAATTTATGCTTTGCTGCTTATCATCTTCATGATCCGAGTTTTAATTAGAGGGCTAAAATACAGACAGCAGGTTAAGGTGATGCCAAAGCAGAATTTATGTTTTGACAGTGAGGCAAACGTAAATAAGGCTCTGAAATAAAAAGAAAAGTGTTGGGACACTGAAGTGATCCCCATTTAATGTTCAGTTGAAAAAAAAAAGACATTTTGCAAAAAAGTGGTACTCTTAATAATGTTGTTCCCAATGTAAATATGGTAGCTCCATGCAGACTTCCATCCTTCGTAAGCACCAGGTTACAACTGACTCTATCCTTTTAAGTCAAGTGGTTTTTATGGTGACAGAGGGAGAATAGGTGGAGTGATTGCTGGTAGTGGTGTCAGCATCCCTTGGGTAATTCTTCCTCCAATCTAGGGCAAATACAAATTGGGTTAAATTCGGTGTTACATTCAAGTTTGTCCCTGTACTTTTAATTTCATACCCGCAAGGCACACCTTACACTGACACAGTATTATATCTGTTAATATGTGCTCAGGATATTTTTTTGAATATTAATACTTTGATTTGTATGTTGTATTGTTATATAGAATCTATAAAGAAATTACACTGTATTACATTTTTTTTACTTTGCACTACCAATAAGCATGCATCTTGTCTTAGACAAGCACAACTAGATCGTGCAAATATGACAAGAAAACAAATGGATGGATTTGATGAAAAATGCTGTACAACTTAAAAGCATAATGCATTATGGCTCATTGTCATTTTTGCAAGCCAAGCAAATAATGAAGTAAAATTTAGCGTGTACATTTATAAGTTTACTCACAGATCGAGAGTGATCACCAAGCAGCTCTGGGTTATAGAGAAAAAAAAGATGTGGCATCAGTTAAATGCAGGATGTTGTTGTTAGCTGATTTAGAGAAGCTGATGTAAGAGTTGGAAAGTTGGTGAACAGTTTGATTTCACACAGATTCACTTGAATAAATGAAAGGTTAATAAAGAATCATTATAAATCTTTCAAATACTCACTGCTCATCAAATTGTCTTGTAGAAAGTTATGCTGGTAGTACTGTGAATTGAACAGATCTTGTTACCCTAGCCACAGAAAGAGTCTGCAAGTAAATATTAGAAATTCCAACAAACCCGTGCCAGCTGAGAGACAGAATCTTTTCAGTGTGCTCTGATTCTACTCCAAGACTTTTCAGAATGGACTTTGTGAGAGTGATCTTATAAGCCCTAATAAGAAAACTAACATCAATGATCTTCTTCTTTCAGTCACTATCAAGAGCTTCTGCCCATAGGCATGGGAGGTGATATAGGCTGACTGATAAGTCAAAAGCTTCATATAAGGACATAATTCCTCATTTTACACTGCAGCCCACTACAACATTTAAAACCTGCAGCTGCTTTAACTTCATCATTACCTTTTTCTGTAACAAGAACCTAAAACACTTTAGCCCCTCAGCTTCCGAAAAAACCTGAAGAAATCAAGCTATTCTTTTAAGAAAGAGAACCATGACATAAGGCTTGGAGGTGCTGATTCTCACCCTGCCACTTCACTGTTGGCTGTAAAGCAGTCAATTGTGCACTGCAAATAAAAAACAGATAAAACCATAGGAATAATTTTATCCACAAATTATCCGTAAACCTCAGGCCCATACCGTACACTAGGTGCTTTCCAAGATTCTACTGTATGTACCTTGATAACCATTCTGTGAATATCACAAACAGAGAGGAGATGAACCTTCACAGTCATGAGCTACCACCAAATTTCCAAAAGCAATATCTTCTCAAACACAAAGAGTTTGTTTATAGTTTAATGGCTAGATTTCAATCAGCATTCTTCCCTCTAGATTTGAGGTATAACTATGAGTTCTAAGGATTTTTTTTTTCCAACAAGATGAAGGTGTGTGATCCATCTGTAAATGAAACATATGTCTTTGGTTCCCATTTTAAAAATGAGACTTGCCATCAGAGTTCGTTAGTTTATTTCCTCCTGAGGTAGTTCACAGTTCCTTGACCAAAGTCAAATTCTGATTGCTTTACCTAGATTTGACTGTAAGCTGAAATCTCCATTCCATTATAATGGGATGGGGTTTTCCAAGTAGCTGAGGAGTATGATTCATCGATGAAGAATGCATATTCTTCTTGTCTCCCCAACAAATTTATGCACCATTGAAGAGGTCTACAACTCTACTATATCTAGTACTTTCAAAATTTCTGGTTGAATCCATAAATGTCACCTGTTACTCAACCATAATAATAGTGATCATTAATATCACAATGAGCTTTAGACAGTAAACAAGAATAATACTCCAGAAATAAAAAAAATGCAATGATACAATTTAAAGTATTACTAAAGAATGTTTTTGTGTTCTGCAAGTAGAAAGAAATAGCAAATAGTGCAGTAAAGAATAGACAGTAATGTCACAGGCTGACTGATCTGAGTGTAGTATTTTGAACATACAACTTTTAAATAAATTTTGGAGATTTTTTAGGTTTCCTTTGAAATCAACCATTTTCTTTAGAACCTGTAATCAGAATTCATTAAAAAAGTTACTCAAAAAAACAGAACACATTCTTTTCCTCATATGTCAGTTTTATTTTTAATTTATTCTGTAGATTATGACATGTTTTTTTCTTTTATTATTTTTTACAAGGTGTATTATTTATATTACTTAAAAGATGTTTATAGTGTACTGCGTTAGTGTATCATTAATACTGCATGGCGTTAACTACAGTATATAAATAGATCATTTCTAGTATTTAACTAAAACCATATTTTTTTCTTTGCACATTGAAATTAAGAATGGAGGTGTAACTTGTGTATCAGTAACTTGTCCTGCTGTGAACTGCCGTCATCCTGTGAAGCCTCCTGGAGAATGTTGTCCTCAGTGCACAGGAATCTGCCATTATTTAGGCAACATCTATGAAAGTGGAGCCACTTTTGACTCTTCTTCTGATAGCTGTTCAGTGTGCACATGTATGGTAAGTGCTGTTACTTTCATTCATTCATTCATACATTCATTTTCTACTGCCTATTTGAGACCAGATCACTGGGCCAACAGAGGACCATTTGTCAAAGCCACATTTTCCAACTCATTCCCTGGCCATTTAGGAGATATTATCCTTCCAGCAAGCCCTAGGTCTTTTCTGGGGTCTCCTCCTAGCTTGGTCATGCCCCTAAATCCTCTGCAGGGAGATGTCCATGAGGCATCCGTTTCAGATGCCCAAACCACCTTGTGGTGGAGGCACATTAGGGTTTGTGGCAATGCATAGTTTTAACTATATAAATAAAGAGGTGCAGATATAAGTGGTAGCGTGGTGGTGGGGCTTCGGAGTTTAGTGGGGTGATTGGATTATAGTACATTAATATGCAGACGCGTGCGATTCAGTTGATTACCTCATTAGCACTCCAAGGTCGGTAATCAGTGCACAAGCTTCACTAGCAGTATAAAGAGGAGCCTGGGCAGAATGGGAGGAGAACAGAAAAAAATACTGATTATGGTACTGCAAAATCCAAGGGAGAAGCATCAGTGTTAGATAGTGGTGATTTTCTAATAGAGAAGCCACAGAAATTGTTTCACGACAGTCAAAGCTACTGCACCCTGCTCTTCATGTAAATACCAGCACTTATGTATATCCACTTAAAACACTGCTTTGCATATACATTCACATCATCAGACTTTAAAGGGGGACAAAGTACATCTAATGAAAAATGTGTAAACACATGAAAATTGTGAACGTCTAATAATGCTAATAATATAGAGACGTGCAACAATCTACAGCTGACCGAGGTGAGAACATTCTTACTTATGGCCAAAGTCCTCCCTAATTTTTATTTTACTGATAAGTGTGTGTGACTAATGGACATGCTGGTATTTTCCTTTTTCTAGCGATTTCTTCAATCCCCCTACACTACACAAGCTTTCCCTTGTAAAGTATGGATTGATTGCCGCAAAATACTATCCCATGAACAATAAGTGGTTCCCTCGTGGACTTTCAGGTGCATAGCTGCATGGCACTTTGAAACTTCTGCATGGGAAGGGGAGTGAGAGATATGATAACAACTGAGCACCATTTAAAAGTCCTGCGTGGCATCCTGAAAAAAGGCTGTATGGATATTTAAAGTATGCATACTGGTGACCCATACCAGACCCACATTGCCTTAATTGCAATGACCTATTCCCTTTGTGACCAACATAAGTCTAATTTGACATACGGCCAAATGGTTGTTCTGAATAGAGCCATAAGGTGGCACATGACTGAATACTCAAATTTCACATTATTTCTACTGATTACCCATTTCAATTCAGAAGAATACACTTTCTTGTAAAAATATTTTTTGCTATGAGCATTAACAAAAGCCACGCCGCTAAGAAAAGCAGAAAAAAAAGGAATTGATCTAATGCAGGAATGTTTTACTTATGGACAATTGTGCATAGCATGTTCAAAAATAAGCAGGTCCAGTAACCTAATATTATTATTATTATTATTATTATTACTCATTATTTGCCAGATATCTTTATCCAAGGTGACTTACAACATCTGAGATACAATTGGTTACATTTATTTTGTTTTTCCAGTTACAGCACAGTCAGATGAAGTAACTTGCTCAAGGTTTCACAATGTCTGTAGTAGGATTTAAACCCTCAAACTCTCAGTTTGAAGTCTCTGGTCAAAGCCTTAACCACTAAACCACACTGCCTGCCCATATTATTAGCTCTCGGTAAAAAAAAAACAACTTTCAAATACTGTGTACAAAAAAGCATTTAGTTCCAGTTTAACTGACAGCACTATACAGTAATTGACTCATTGTCTTATGAAATGTCCCCACCGAAGCCAGGTAACACAGCTACCAAAAAATGAAAGAATAAATCCATTATTTAAAGTAAAAGAACTTGAAGCACAAATTAAATATTGCATACCTTGATCTATTCAAGTGAGGTGGAGTGTCTTAAGTAGAGTATTTTTAAGTTTTGTTTAAAAAGTTCTTTTGCTATAATATGCATACACCTCAAAACAATACATATACAAAATTACAGAGTGCTTAAGAAAAAGGTCTAAATCAACAGTCTTAATACCCTTACAGTATGTGCAATTTCGTGTTAATTAAGAACAGGAAATTGTTAGCTATATCGTTGAGGGCTTATGTAGTTTACAGTTGTGTGTGAGTGTGATAGTCCGGGTGTTAAGCAATGTATTCATGCTTTTGGTTCATGTAACATTAGTTTTCAATTACTCAGCATTTGTAATAGTGTATATTGTGCCAGTGGAATTTTGCTTTTTAAGAATAAATTTAATTGCATGTGCAGTATTTCTGTCCTTGGTAATGTTGACATAGCCTGACACAGGCTAAATTATTTGAAATGTAATTTTTTAATTGTAGCAATACATGTGTTGTATGAAATTTTGAAATTCTTAGGGAAAATGTGCATGCAGTAAGCCTACAATAATCAGAATAAGCAATCTTACTTAATTATAGTTAAAGGATAAAAGTACTAGTCTATATATGTTTTATAAATACATATATTAAATGAATAATGTAACTTTTTGTGTTACTTAGAATGAAGTGGTGACATGTCAGAGGAAACCATGCCGTGAGCAGTGTACACACCCAGTCCCATCATCCAGCTGCTGTCCAGTCTGTGATCGATGCTTCCTTGATGGAACTGAATTTGGCAACAGGCAGACGTTCTTATCTCCTTCAGACTCTTGTCAGCGCTGTAATTGTCTCAATGGAAATGTAGTATGCACTGGTGTGATTTGTCCTCAAACAACATGCACCAGTCCTCACACTATACCCGGGCAGTGCTGTCCAGAATGTTTAGGTAAATAAAAAAAGAAGTATAGATTATCCTGTTTTGAAGCATTCTGCACTAGTTGTGAACAAGAAGTAAAAAATGTTCCAGAGAATTTGAAGAAAGGTAGAGACAAAGGGAATAAATTCCAGGTCAAATGTTTTAAATGATGGGAATTGAAGTAAAGAAATGATTAGTTTATTTTTGTAAGTCTGTATGCAAAAAAAGGAGTATAACCAGATAACTTTTTGGAATTATTATGTTGGGAAAAGAAACAGAATGTGGTCTGAGAACCATTTTACCATCAGCTTTTTATTCTTATTCAAAATTTTAATGAAATAAGCAATGAAATAGAAAGGAAAGTTAAAGAATATATCATTAGAGACCACTTGGGATTCAGAAGAGGAACGGAAACAAAAAATGCTATAGCACTGTTGAAAATTATAAGTGAATTAAGCATTGAGCATGATACCAGCACTGTTTAAGGGATAGACAGCAAGTATGAGACATGTTGGAGAAACAACAGAGCCTTGTATTATTGGAAGAAGAATTGATCAAAGTTGTCTTTTCTCATCATGGCTGTATACACTGCAAACAGTTTGTATTAAACATTTGCAACTATGTGAAATGTGGTTTCAGAGAAAAATGAAGAGAAGAAACTGGACAGAAGGAATGGATAATAAGGAGATACTGAAAAGAGTAGGAACGAAAAGGACATTAATTAGAACAATTAAAATAAGACAGAGGAGGTGGTTAGGGTATATGCATATACAGTAGGTATGATGGTCTGCTAAAAGATATGACTACAGAGAGAATAGACGTGTAAAAGGTGTGTGGAAGGCAGAGAATGATACTGCAGGATAATATTAAAGGAAATGGAACATACCAGAACATGAAAAAGAAGACGTATATTAGGAAATATAATTGAGGTGATTAGGAGTAGGGATGTCAAAAAATACATACCAAAGGTTGTAGCTGAGAATCTGTCTCATCTTTCATTGATTTAACACATTAAATCAAAAATCAAAGTCAAAGCCATAACAAGGGTCCAAGGCAGGGATCTCCAATTTAAAATTAATTCAAAAGAAGTTAATTAGCAGCAAAAACAGGTCACTAATTAAGAAAATGTTTAGAATGAAAATATGCAGCCACTGTGACCCTCCAGGACTGGAGTTTGAGATCCCAGGTTTAAGGCACTTGAATATTAAGGCAACAATAAATAATAACAACCATCATGCACGAAATTCTTTAGGTTTGACCTGGGAAGTGTATAGTGCAAACCTTTTATCCTGTCACAGGGATACAAAAGCACTGTGTACCTCAGAGGGTTGTTGCATAGCATCACCATAAAAACCTATGCTCAAAATACCGATGCCCATATAAACAAGATGGCAACAGAGAGAGATTTAAAAAGTATATAATTGTTGAAAAATGATTTTCAGTCAGAAAACTGATGCCATAATTGGGTTCTTCTACCTCCGAAATCAAAAAATTATTCCAAGTATGTGTAAAATCATAACTTTCTTCCTTCTTTCAACCAGAAGAATTCATGCAAAAAGTGATTAAGAGTACATCTTCATTTTTTTTTCTTTTGTCCCTTACCATAAAATGTCTGTTATACTATATATATATTTAACATAAAAAAGTAATGTACATGTTAAATTCTGTTCAGTTTCTTCAGCATAAGAATATGTAATATATAGTGATCCATTTGATATGAGGAATTTGGGCTTATAGTTTTATTGTACTCATTTAAAAATGATTAAATGTGATTTAAATGTGATTTTTGTTTCGTTTTTTTCAGGATGTACCTATTTGGGTAAACAATATTCTGAAGGTGTTCATTGGATTTCATCGATTAATGAATGTCTGGAGTGCGGCTGTGTGGTATGACGTCTAATATTTAATAGTGGTTAACAACTTTTTTATACTTTATTTTAAGACATGCCTACACATAGGAAATGAATTGAGCTTGTAACAATAATCAAAAATAATAAATAGCTGCGTGACCCTTGTTATCATGCCGTGGCTGTTATGCACGCATGAATGCTAGGTGACAGCCACTTGCCATTTGAAATATGGTTTCTGATAGCTAATAGTAAAAATTGCTTTGAATTGACTACATTTTTAAACAGTAGCTTCAGTTTTAGTCCTTGATACTTTAACCGCAACAGCTAATCTGTCAATGATTCAGTCTCAGATTCTAGAGTATTATAGAAGCCACCTGTAATGAAAGGTGAAAAAATAAGACCAACCAAATAATCTGAATGCAAGACGCTTTACCATAGGTAACCGTCTGTTGTTATTGGCAGAAGAACACGAACCTTGGGTTATTGGGAGTTAGTTGTTTTTGACATCACAACAATGCCTGAGGCCCAGTTATAGAGTAGAGATCTATTCGTATCATGTGGAACAACTATCATGAATTACAAATTTTCACATTCTATTAATAAATGCAACTAAAAAACTCAAACATGCCACTATTAGCAAATAAACACTTATAGAGGCTGCTTCAGCTCCTCATTCCACAGATTACTTCCAGGACATTATCAGATTCAAATATGGGAACTGCCCTGAAGGGTCTGAGTGCACCACACTTCGTTGCCACATAGGAACACTGCATCCGTGCTCAGTGGCAGTTTGTTAAGTAACCAGGCATCCCTAACTTCTTCCTGACCTCTCAACCTATTCCACTGTAAGAAGGGCCTTCCCTTTAATTTGCTGAGTTATTCTACAAAAAACTATGGACAAAAGAGCTAAGCATCAACAAATGACAGGCTCATATTGCATTTCCATAGGTTTGAGGTGCAAATGTGTCATTGTGGGTAGACTGAAGTACATTATATAAGAGCATAGTGACAATCCATTATAATTTTAAGTTAGTTTCAGCACTGGAAGATTCAGTATTAGGAAATGAACCTGCAGCTTTAATGTTTCCTAATCAGCCTACCAGCTAAACCACACTGCTGTATTGTGATTTCGTTACGAAGTGTATTTGCTGTCAGCTACTTATTTAATGATGTGGAGAAAAATAAGCCAAAATGTTTTAATTAAATAAAAAGAGGTCTTTATTATCATTAATGCTGATCCAGAACTTTACCATTAAAGTGCTGAATACCCAATTAACACAGTATACACTCTATATAACTTAAAAATTGCCCCCCAACCCCCTTAGCTATGTCATAAATTTATCTCAAACTGTCTAGGTCATACCAAACAAGATTTAGGTCATGTCTGTGGATTTTTTGGCGAACCTTTGTTAGCAAATTTATTATCAGCTTTATTGGTTACTGAGATCATTAATTATTTTATCAGTAACAGTAGCAGCTGAAAGAAGAAGAACAACAACAACATTTATTTATATTGCACATTTTCATACAAACAATGTAGCTCAAAGTGCTTTACATGATGAAGAAAGAGTAAAAAGACAAAATAAATAATTAAAATTAGGGAACACTAATTAACATAGAATAAAAGTAAGGTCCGATAGCCAGGGAGGACAGAAAAAACAAAAAAAAAACTCCAAACGAAGTATAATATAAAAGCAACTGAGCATATCTTCCTCCACAGTGTGCAACATTATCATTTTTAAAATATTGTATATAACATAGCAACCTCTTTAACATATACTCCAGTAGTCAGAGAGCATGAAAAAAAAAGAATTAACTGGACATGATGAATTCATCATCCTAATGTACAATATGATCTTTCTCATTCATCCTTTTAGAGAGGAGAAGTGAAGTGTTCAGAGGTGCACTGTGATGTAAAATGTACAGATCCTGTCCTTGTGCCTGGTCAGTGCTGCCCATATTGCCAGGATTGTTTCTTTGAAGGAAAGGTCTATCTTGATGGAGATTTATTCCACCCAGACACCTGTCGGCAGTGCTCATGCAAAGTAAGGATGAATATTAAACGGAAAATGTATGAATGAAATCCCACTGGAATGAATAATATGTTACCATTAACTGGCTATTACTTGATTATATATTTTTAGACTATTGTGTTATATTATGTAAAGCTCTTAAAGCCCAATTTGAGCTAGAAACAAGAAAGCTAAACTGTGTGTTGTACAATGCAGAGGACTTCAAAGGACTTCAGTATAGGTTCATTTGCTTGCCTGGTCAATATTTCTCCAAATGTATTTACACTACATTGTGATCTTTTATTTGCCATTCCTGAAATGTGCCAGTTAGGTTATTTAACATATCTAAGAAAGGCAAGCATATTTGTTTCTAAGCTTATCTTCCAGTGACCAGCATCTCATGTAGGTTTGTTTTCTGGATGTGCTTGAAACTGCTGGGATAAACTTTAGTTCCCAGTGACTCAGTACAGTAATGAGAAATGGTGAGGTCAGAAAATAAATGGAGGGATAGATAGATTAGTGTGGTTATTCCATTAATCAAAGTTTATATAAAAATCTGAATTATAACTTGTAAAGCAGGAGTATCACCCCTGTTTACGCATAACCTCTCAGATGACATGTATTGTAGTATTTCTGGTTAACAATATAATATTTAAAGTTACTTTCTACATTACATCAGCTGCTGGTTGGGAAAAAGTAAATTGTGATTTAATTTTGTGAGATTCTAAAATAATTTCAACTTTGAATCATATGCCAGAAATTGTCAATTGAAGCATGGAAGATGTAATTAAATAATTAAAACATTTTTGATATGCTCATATAATACAAGCACACTCATTTTGCTGCTTTAATTGCAATTGTTTATTTCTTATGGAAGATATTCAATAGTTGTATCTCATGTTAATTCATCAGTAAATTTCTAAATGAAGGATTCCTGTTAAATAGGATGCACAGTAAAAAATGTGGTCCTCTGATCACAAGTTGTGAACTTGTTTATTTAACTTTATATTGTACAAACAGTGCATTAAAATAGCATTTTGCAAATAACTGAGTCAAAATGTTTTATTCTTTTAATCTTATAGTTTTTTTATATTAGATTATTAGATTAGATAGTTAACCCCAAGAGGAAATTCACATAAATACAGCAGCAGAAATAAAAAATAAAAAACAACCATACAGACTCACAGAGCAGATAATACAACCAATTAATCGATAATTAAATAAATATAGTAAATGTATATTGTGCAGAAATTTCAAAATTAACGTATAGAGTATGTCGGAAGGAAGCACTGAATTGTCTGATAGCGGTGGGCAAAAAGATATATCCTGCAATATGCTAAAGTAAAGCTTATAGTGTTAATCTCAATTGCAGAAAGGAAATGTTCATTGTGGCAGCACTCCTTGTCCTCCTTTGAACTGCATGCACCAAGTGACCGATCTTGGATCCTGTTGCCCACGCTGTAAGGGTAAGAATCAAGCACCAAAAGTTTGCTTTTTTTTCCTTTCAAGCCCTTCATAAAGCATTTCTGTAAATGGTGATGGACTTTGTCTTGATAGTTTATGCTGTATTTTAGATTATTTTTAGGATCCTAGTAGATGTCTGTACATAACCTTTGCCAAAAATTATAGACCTTTTAATAGAATACTAAATGGACATTTTTTGGTATTTAACATTTATTAGGCAATGTGTAAAGTTGTCATCCGGTGGTATAAAGAAAACTAAATTATAAACATGATATTTGAACTACAGCAGTTCCTCCAGAAATTCAAGGATGCCCTTTGAAAGGTGCATGTGTCACAATGACACATGGCAGCAGTCATATCCTTTCATCCATCACAACTTTGCTCATCAGCATGCTTGAGACATGCGTTACAATCATGAGTAAAGGAGATGCAAAGAAAAAATCTGAAGTCACAAGAGTAGCAACCACCTTCACAGTACAAAATTTAGTATTCAACATGTTTGCCACATAACTCATATATAAAGTGTTCTAATTTTAAGCATTATTTATTGTTGATTTGAAAATCAAAAATCACCCAAGGAACCAAAAAGTAATTCCTTCATTAACTGGACCTGCTTATTCAGTACAGAGCCATGGGAAACTGTTGTAAGCTGTGTTTACGGCACCTTAACTCAAATAGGACCAAATCAGTCTCACAATTCAGTCAAATGTTCACATTTTTGGGAAAGAGGAGAAAGCTAGATAAAACCTACACAGACATGAGTTGGATATAAAAGGTCCATAAGGTAATCACCAGGCCAGAGTCTGAGCTGTGAATTTTAGAGGTTCGAGGCAGCAGCATTGATCACCCTGCCACTATTCTATCTGTAGTTATGAGTTATGTTTTAAAAAGTGACCTCTCATTTTTTAAAATTTTATACCTTAACACCTTTATTTTTATTTTACACATGCTTAGGGTTAGGGTTATCAAGTTTCACTAGTAAGTTAATACCATGGCTGATGCTACTGTTTGCTTATCCCACTCTTCCAGGATGTGTTTACAATTTGAGGGAATATCTGGATGGCAGCAGTTGGTTTGCTTCTACAACACCTTGTATGTCATGCATGTGTGTAGAAGGAGTTACTACCTGCTCTGAAATCCACTGTGTCCTACCTTGTGTAAACCAGATCCATGTTCCAGGAGAGTGCTGCCCTGTATGTGCAGGTAGGAGAAGAAAACAATTCACCATTATTTATTTTCTAAATATGCAGAAAAACACTTATTTTCTGATTAATTGCACAGCAGATGGAGAAAGCTAATTAGTAAGTTAATAGGATGCACATTGGAAGGGAAGTAACAGCAGCACAATGTTGGTAACCTTAATGTTGTTGATCATAAAATCAAAATGTATTCAGATATCAGAATAGCAATACAGAATATATCAAGAAAAGTGTATAATTTACCAAACTTTACTTGTAATAATATTGAGATGGATTTTATTTGAGCAGATGGTATTTCATTTAAAAAATTAAAGTGACTTTTGGATGAGATTTTTAAATTAAGTTTTAATAGCTGTTTTCAAACTTTCTGGCTTATTGACTAGCTATCAGAATTTTTATTATGCAAAAGTTAGAGTCTCATATTTAGCAGTGCTTTATGGACGCTGTGTTGGAGTTCAAAATATAAATATTTTGTACTAGATCAGTCAAAGGAATCTTACAATTCATTGTTTCTTTTTAATATCAATAGAACATGTTTAGCTTTAAGAGAATTTTTATGTATCAGTTCACCTCATATAAGACCAGCATTACCCAGAGTGAGGTTGAGGTATGATTAGAGCCTAACTATTCAATACTAAGACAGACAGGTAAGGCAGAATTTTAATACTGCATTTGATTTTGCTTATTAATATTTCCTCATTTCACATTGACTATTCACATTTGTAAGGCCCATTCCTGAATTTACAAAAATGTTTGCTTTTAATGGGACAGTGATGAACTATGACCCAGCCGTACAAAAACACGCCAGGACAATTCAGCATTGGTCTACTTAAATTTTGTGTTAGACTTTGGAAGTATATTATACTGAAGGGAAGAATGCTTCCCAGTACCTTTCATACTGATTTTTTTTTTGTAGATTGTGTATATAACAACCACGTGTATGGTCCACACGAGAGCTTTCAACCAGCAGACGATCCATGTGAGATCTGTACTTGTGAGGTTAGATAATACCTTTTAATTTGTTATAATCTGAGGTTGATTTGTGCATGGTATACTATGGCAAAATATGATAACTAGAAACTCTGTGATTCTTGTGGAACAGAATCTACTTTGTCATCAAATTGTAACCTGTACTGATGATAAGAAATGTAGCAGTGAGAGCAGTAATATAGTATAATTAAGTTAAATAATGCTGAAATGTTTGAAAACTTCTCATTAGAGTTTATTAAAAATATGAATCCTCCATAATCTTAAATGAGGTGTTGCTTTTTTTTATATACTAAGGACAGACAATTTGCTCTACATTAATTTACCATATGTCTTCACCCAAGCCATTAGTCAGAAAAATAATGTTTAATTAAATGACTTGAAATCTCTGTAAGTGTACTATAATGCTGCTATTACTATGTGTTACATATTAGACTTGTACTAAAATCAGCAAAGTGCACATTTTTAATTGCCATGAAAATATAAATTTTTACTGTGGCAAATCTAGTTTTGCTTCTAAAGGCAGTTTTTCCTTTCTTTTCTGTTTCCAGGTGATGCCAGATGGAGAACAGCACTTGCGTTGCTACCGTAAGCAGTGCCCAAGTCTGGTTGACTGTCCTAAGAGTCACATCCATTTCCCATCGCCAGATCAGTGTTGCCCTACCTGTGCACGTTAGTATTATTCCTTCATACTTTCTATAATGAATTAAAGGCATTTTGAAACCACAGTTGTTAAAAAAAAAAAAAAGTAAATTAAATAGAACTTAAAAAATTGCGCAAAAGCAAGAAATGTAACTACCAGCATGCACAATATAACAAACAACCGTTGTTATTTCGGCAAGTTTTATTAAACAGGAGGAAGCCAAACTGTATATGGCAAAGCTTTCCATCATCGCAGTCCGTAAATAATCTACAATGCATTAATATCAATAGTAAAGCACAGTTTTAGTTGTGAATCAGCCTTCAACTCAGGTCAGGTTGGGGAGCATGCACTGGTACATGCATTGCCACACCCACCACACAACGAAACAGCTTGGGATCCTGGTTGGTAACCCCCCAGGCAGACACGCAGTCCAGTCTCACCCCCAGAAATGACCATCTGTCTGCCAGCCAGCCAGGTGTTACGTGGGCATCCCCTTGGCCTAGTCCAGCAGCTCAGGACTTCAACAATAAGGATCCTGTCAGCCGGATCACCTTCGGGGATTCATGCCACATGGCCGTAGTGCCTTAATTGACACTCCCTCACAGTGCAGGTAATGTGCCTCATTTCAGGATTCCATGAGCAATCACTTGTTTGGAAAAAAATCAAGCCAGCAGAATCCAATAATTCTCAGCAGAGACACGGTACCAAAGCAGTCCAGTCTTTTTTTCAGATCACTGGATAGTGTCCATGTCTAGCAACAATACAGGAAAACAGGATTCACTAGGACTCTAAAGACTTGGACATTCGTCCTTTTGCAAAGATATTGGGATCACCCCACACCTCTTTCTAGCAACCTCATTATCCCCCATGCTCTCCCAAACAGTCTACTGACTTCATAGGAAGAGTTGTCAGAGACATGAATGTCGCTGCCAAGGTAAGTTAACCTTTCGAAAAGGTTGACACTCTCTTCGCAGATAGATACACTGCTGATGGCTGTGCACTTGATGGCCTGGATCTTAGTTTTTATCCCGGACACTCACAAGCCCAGACACTCCTCGCTTAGTCTCTCAAGAGCTTTGATCAGAGCCTTCATTGACTATGCGAAGACACAGCATTGTTGGCAAAGTCAAGATCAGTGAATCTTTCTTCACCAACAGATGACCCACAGCTGCTGAACTCTACGACCCTGTTCAAAACCCAGTCCATGCCAGGATTGAACAGAGTAGGAGCAAGAACACTACTCTGATGAACCCCATAATCAATTGAGAAAAACACAGAGGTTCTGACTCCACTCTGCACAGCACTCACAGTACCAGTGTACTGGCCGGCCATGATATCCAGCAACTTTAGGAGGGATCCAACAATGTCCCACAGGGCAGCTCAATCAATTGAGTTGAACTGAGTCTTTACGAAAATTGACAAAAGCTGCAAAGAAACTCTGCCAATATTCATGTTTGCGCACCATTAGAACACTCATTGCCGGGATGCAGTCGATGGTAGACTTCGTGGGCGTAAAACCAGACTGCTCTGGTCGCTGGTAGGTGAACAAGTGATCATAGATCCTATTGAGTATCACTGTAGCAAGGACCTTACCCAGCACCGAGAGCAGTGCTATCCCATTGTAGTTGCTGCAATCCAGGCGATCACCCTTCCCTTTCCAGATAGGGATGACAAATCCCATTTTCTAGTCAGTTGAGATGGAAAATGGAAGCAAAGATTTCTTGTAATTCAAGGAGGACATCATTACCACCAGCCTGGAGAAGTTCAGTCCGGATACCACAGATCCATGCAGTCTTCCCTACCCTCAGCTGGATCACCACCTGTGCAATCTCTGTGAGATTGGGCGGTTCACAGCTAATTGGAGGATCAGCCTCAAGAACCATGCACCCAGAGATGTTCAACTTCCTAGCTGGAAGATCAGCTTTAAACAGCTGCTCAAAGCAGACAGTCCAGCTGGTCAAAATAGTTTTCAGTTCTTTTAAGCCAACAAATTAATCAGGAATAGTGTGTCAAGAAACACTACTGGGGCTCCTTTATACCAACAGCAATACACCTGCACAATGCCTTACTGTGACTATAACTGCCAAGTCTTGCTGTTTCTTTGTTTTTTCTTCCTTTTTATTCATTCTGGTGTGTGTTGAGACCATAGTGTATGTGTGTGTGTATATACATTTACTTATCTATCTTTTTTTGTATTTATTTACAATTTATTTAAAAAACATTTTTTTTGTTTAAACTACTTCTATCATAAAATGGGTACATGACACACAAGAAAAACTCTATGCCTCTGGAAGTTATTTATTACTATTTATGATATTCCATATTGAAAGATGTATGGCACTTTGGAGAAAGGAATTTCTGGAGTGATTTGTGTGGGTTTATAATTTCTTTGGTCTTTTTGACATTCAGAGTAAAGTGGTTCTTATTATACTGGTTTACCAAACAATTCACTTGATTTAACACTAGAATTACCAGACCCAACTAAAAAACTCGTAAATCCGTCCCACCTTAAATCCTTTCGCACCTCTCTGTTAGCCTCTTTTGTCTTCTAAATGTGTCGATAAGCCCAAGCAGCAAGCAACCTGCTATACCATCCCACCACTGCCTCAGAACGGGCAAGAAGTTCTCCCAGTTCCTGCCTTGATTATCTGGGAGTGAGTTACCCAGAATTGTAAGTGGAAATAATTTGATGTGTATTTTGTGTCTACAACAATCTATGCAAACACATTAAAACAAACGTTTTTCATGTTTTAGTAATAAATGACAAAATGTAGACATGAACTATATAATGTGTGAAGGCTGTTGGCCAAATATCAAATAAACACTTTCACAAAAGGTACAAGCACAATACTACAGCTTCTGTGGTGCAGTACTAAGAACCGCTGAGTTATAATCCAGAGGTGGTGAGTTCGAAACCAGCTCCCCCACAAATTTACCATTTTGATTAGTGAGCAGCTCTTATTGTTAATATTATACAATAAAAACATACATTCGATTTGTGTCTGTACAATACGAAAGCTTCTGTGGTGCTGTGGTTAGAACTGCCGACTTATAATCTGGAGGTCTTGAGTTCGAAACCAGCAAACAAACCCCAACCCCCCCCCGTCTGTAAAAGTCGGTGTAAATTTATAGTACTTGTAAAAGGTGGCGTTTTTTTTTTTTTCACTTTTATTCTCTCAGTCACGATACAACACTCAAACACACCCTCAGATCTGACGCTGTTACTTTTTATCTGAAACTGGGAATAACTGTAGATGTGAGTGGTGTTTTGAGACAATGGAACTGGAAATTCTCTGATCTGGAGGGATAAAAGCTGACACACAAACGCTGGTGAAACTGCCTTCTTCGTATCTCACCGTCACTTGAAATTTTTTTTATTCAGTTTTATTGAGTGCTCCTGCTCACGCTGAATTAGTATACACCTTATGGTCCATGATGTCAAAGCCAGACTGACAAAAAAACAGAGACATAGGTATATATGATACTTGGAATAACTCATTTTATGACCTGTATAGTACATTTCAGAAAACATTGTGGCACTGATGCAACATTATTCATATTATTCATGCACATGCCTTCTTGCGCTTGTAATCAGTGATGATGCACGGTACTGTTTCTTTTGTACTCTAGGACATGCAGAGGAAAGAATAGTACAGAGAGGTCAGTTCCGCGCTATATGCAATCATCAGATTCAAATGTTAACAGTTCTCATACACCCAAGGACCGTCCTTTCTACGTTTACGACATGTGTACCTGTTGCAATGTACACACTTTTCTCTGTGCTGTGGTTACGATTGCACTGAAGGGGCTGGGGAAGTTGTGGTCTTGGAACAGAAGCGTGTCAATGTTGCATCCTCTTTTGCTTTATCCATCACCTTTTCTTGTAAGAAGCGACGATGAAGCTCCTCATCAAGGTGAGCCATGAACACTGTTCTTTTCTCAGTGGCCCCTGTGCATGCCTTGTACAGTACATGTGCATTGATCGCTGCCAAGTCAAGCTTGTTATAGCACAAGCAACCGGCCCCCTGCGTGTTCCTGCTCGCACTGGATAAGCTCACGCCTTCTGGTGCATGATGTCAATGCAGCACCGGGCAAAAAAGAAAGACAAATATATGTGACATTTTGAAGAAATTATTTTATGACTTGAATAGTACCAATCAGAAAACATCATCGCACTAATGCAATATTATTTGAAAACAAACAGCGTCAGATTGGGTGTGAATTTATGCTGGCTCTGTTAGGGGTGGGGGGGGGTGGTGAGGAAGAGCGTGAACATGACTGAGAGAATTAAACTGAAAAAGAAAAGCTAACTTTTAGAAATACCATACATTTACAGCTGCACAGAGAGAAGTGTGTACATTACAACAGGTACACACGTCGTAAACGTAGAAAGGACGGTCCTTGGGTGTGTGGGAACTTAACATTTGAACATGATGATTGCATATAGTGAGGAACTGACCTCTCTGTACTATTCTTGCCTCTGCATGTCCTGGAGTACAAAAGAAGCAGTACCGTGCATCAAAATGTGGCGACTGTATGGGCAAGATCGAAAAAAAAAAAACCGTGGTCACTGATTACAAGCGCAAGAAGGCATGCAAATGAATATGAATAATGTTGCATCATTGCCACAATGTTTTCCGAAATGTACTATACAGGTCATAAAATGTACCTGTATAGTTATTCCAAATATCATATACTGTATACCTGTGTCTCTGTTTTTTTGTCAGTGCGGCTTTGACATTATGGACCATAAGGTGCATACTAATTCAGCGTGAGCAGGAACACTCAATAAAACTGAATAAAAAAAATTTCAAGTGACGGTGAGATATGAAGAAGGTAGATTCACCAGTGTTTGATCTGGAGGGATAAAAGCTGACACACAGAGAATTTCCACTTCCATTGTCTCAAAAAATCACTCATCTACAGTTATTCCCAGTTTCAGATAAAAAGTAACCGCGTCAGATCTGGGGGTGTGTTTGGGTGTTGTATCGTGACTGAGAGAATAAAAGTGAAAAAAAAAAATGCTGCCTTTTACAAGTACTATAAATTTACACCGGCTGTTACAGACACAAATCAAATGTTTTTATTGTGTAATATTAACAATAAGAGTAGCTCACTACTCAAAACGGTAAATTTGGGGGGGGGGGGAGCTGGTTTCGAACTCAAGACCTCCGGATTATAAGTCGGCAGTTCTAACCAGAGCACCACAGAAGCTGTCGTATTGTACTTGCACCTTTTGTGAAAGTGTTTATTTGATATTTGGCCATCAGCCTTCACACAATATACAGTTCATGTCTACAATTTGTCATTTAATACTAAAACATGAAAACGTTTCTGTTTTAACTATGCATTTACATAGATTGTTGTAGACAAAACACACATCAAATTATTTTCCCAGATAATCAAGGCAGGAACTGGGAAAACTTCTTGCCCGTTCTAAAGCGGTTGGGGGATGGTATAGCAGGCTGCTTGCTGCTTGGGCATATTGACACATTTAGGAGACAAAAGAGGTTGATGGAGAGGTGCGAAGAGATTTAAGGTGGGCCCAATTTACGAGTTTTTTTGTTGGCTCTGGTAATTCTAGTGTTAAGTAATGGCTTTCATCCTTAGCAGGTATACGATAGAACAGATGGTCATTGTTAGGTCTCAGGTCACTTGTGTACAGAATAAAAGTCATATTAATCTATCTATCTATTGTGGTGGACAGGCGGGTCCCATGCCCAGCAGGGACGCCCCTTCTGCATCTGTTCCGGGGGAGCAACCATGGGCAGCTCAATACCTCCCCCGGGACGCTTGGTGGCAGCCTCACTGGCGGACGGTGATTCCCCAGCCTGTCGCATGGCTCCATGGGAGATGGAGTCCTCCACAGTCTGGTTGGGGGCTCGGATGGCCGCTAGGGGCAGCTGCATGGAGTCAGCAGCCCAGCTGGACATATCTTCAGCCCCACCTGGAAGGGCAATTAGGACCAGGTGATCAAGCACCTGGAACGCTTCCGGGTGGGATATAAAAAGGGCCAGCCACCACCACTCGAGAGCCAGAGTTGGGAGGAAGGAGGCGAAGCTTGAGGAGGAGTGGTGGTAAAAAGGAGAAAGGATTGTTGCTGTGTTGGGATTGTGCTTGTGGACTGTGTATTGCCTGTGGGTGACGGGGAAGACGTGTGCCCACGGGTGAAGAAAAATAAAAGTCTTGTTTGTTTATACATCCCTCTGTGTCTATCTGTGTCGGGTCGGGCGCCTATATAGCACCTTTGTTTATCTATCTATCTATCTATCTATCTATCTATCTATCTATCTGCTTACCTTTTTCCAGGATTGTAAAAGACACAAGATGAGCTCATATTTACCTAGTAATATTCTTCTCTTTTTTGCTGTAGATTGTGTGACAGGTTTGCTAGTTTATTGCACAGTCCACAGTATAAATAAAACCCGTGTCATTCAGAAAAAAATAGGTTTACTAACAGTCTGACTTTCTTTCAGATTATACAGTGATGTGGGATCCACATGGAACTCTGTAACATATTCAGGACAAAAGGGGCCTTCTTTTATGCCAAATACCTACATGTAAATATAAAATACCAAGGACAACAAGAATACTACAAAAAAGTAGATAGTCTTAACAAATAGCTCCTTATATAACAATCCACCTCCTCTTCATTTCTTGAATGAAAAGTTCTCAAAAATAACCAGAATGCATAGTTTAATATGAAACACCATCATGTCTAGTATATAAACATAAATATGTGTTCCTTTTATGGTAAGCCAAAGGTAATATTCAAAGTTTTCTATCTTACAATAGCAAAAAGTACTCTATTTAATGTAAGATTTGAAAAACCTTTGGTGTGAAGAAATGCAGCTGTTTTCCTAATAATCAATACAAAACATCAAAACAGTAATGTCACTGGTGTTGTACTGAGGTAATGGAAGAATTCAAATCTCTAGAATCATTGCAGTGGTGTTAAGTGATGTACATAACCAACCTGTCCACTAACTCACTGTGACGATGCGGGTTCGGCTCCATGCTCCCCTCTTCTTTTAGGGAGCCCTTGAACCCAACACCGTCGGTAATGTCACCGATGAACTAGACAGTGAGGCAATAAACAATTAAGCAAGAGGATGGTTAAAAAGTGCAAAGTGCTTTTATTAATCAATCCAAACAAAACATTCAAAGTAAAGTGCAGTCGTGCAGCGTTCAATAAGTAAATAATCCATAAAATGAAACGTGGAGGTTAAAATCAATAAATAGGAAAACTCTTCTAAAACCCATGAGGTAAAATAGTACAGGATGCAAAATGTTAAAATCAAAAAGCCCGGTGTCTTCTGTTTTCATGGCAGTTCCCCTGCTATGCCCATCTGGTCTGCTCTACAGGAGAGTCGCCTACCTGCAGGATCAGCTGCCCTTCAAACAGGTCTGGTAGCCCTCCGTTCCTTGGCTTCATCGGGCTCCCAACCGGACCGAGACTTGGGATATTTCCCAGCGGCCAAGGCGCTCACGCTGGGGCTACACCTGCCCAAAGCCTCCTCGACTGCCGCTCCTAGCAACGGCCAAGTCGAATACTTCTACTGGTCACTCCAGCTACTTAGTCGCTCAGCTGGAGTGACCGCTTCTTTCAGACCCACTGAGTGTCAGCCAAACACTCCTCACGTAGGCTCTCCTCCCAGCTGCCTGCTTTCTCATATGCGAGCCTGTTCTTGCTCGCTCACTCGCTCTCCTTCCTCAAACCGGCTTTCTCCACCTGCTTCCTGTCTTCCCTCTACCTCCCGTTCTCTTCCCTCTTTTTTTTACTCTCTCCTTTACTTTTTACTTCTTTTCTTTCCTCTCCCCCCTTAACCGGCTCACGCTTCGCTATATATGTGGGGAGGACATGGCAGCTGCAGCCCATTAGCCACAGGAACAATCATGGATGTGGGCAGTTTCCCACCTGTGCACTTAGGTGAAAACCGCCCACACCGCAGATCGCCCTGTGGCTTGCTACAGCCACCACTCCCCCTCGCTAAGCCGCGAGCGTGGCGATTATTTATTTAATTAAAAATGGCCTTTGGTGGGAGAGCTGTGGACCCGTAACACCACACTCACCCATTCAAACTACCAGGAAGTATCAGTATTGCATTAATGCAATCAGAACTGGCATTTATTTCATCATTGAAGTGTATTTCCAGTGAAGAAGAGTCATTTGATTTTTTTACAAGTCTTCTCATGATTACCCCAATTTCTTCGCAATTATGCCAGCTGTGAATGCATGAATGAAGTTTGATACTTCCTGGTTAGAGGATGGGCTGGCATTGATGGAAACCGTGCCACATTTATTTCTGGAATTTGAGTTCTTGAACCAACTCAGTACTAGACCTGTGACAACTCTGGTCTAATCTATTCTGGCCATTTTTATAAAAACTTCTTCATTGCTTCATGCCACAATCCTACATGAAAGAGTACTTTTCATTACTAAAAGACTGCAAAATAATGACCATTTCCTTTGATAATATTCAATGAGAATATTAAAAGGTTCATTTTGAGCATTATTAAAATAAGGTTGGTGGACAGTGGCATCATCCTCTGAGACTATGCCGGTTTTTAAAGGAATAAAATCTTCTGTTTGTTTCAACATAAAGTAAATATGCTAATGTGAGATCTAAGAGGTTTGTGTTAGTTTTGTTAGAAACAGAAAAGTAAAGTCAGTATATTTGATCAGTATAAGTTAATGTAGTTGTTTGAGGAAAACAACCCAGCAACTTCATTTTTTGAGTGATAAAGACATACCTTTTGAAACACTTGCTGAACTTTTAAACTTATATTAAAATTTTACAAAGCTCCAAAATAGTCTCCATAACAATATAATTATGTTTGTATTTTTGTTTTCTTTTACAGAACCTCTTAGCAACTGTACAGCTATCCTTTTAGGAAATGAAATTCATGCTACAGATGATCCTTGCTATACCTGTCAATGTAAGGTATGTTGTAGTGCAACATAGAAAATTGTGAAACATTGCTATGTAAGTAATGACAAAAATCTGTATCTGAGACTGCCAGTGAGCTTGTGGTTGTTCATAAACTTTACACAGAATTTATTGTTTGTGGCACCTTTACCTGATCACCTAATTCAATTCAATTTATATACTTATAAGTCTAAAACATACACTAATCACAAGTGTTATATACTGTAGTATATAGTATTTGTGATTAGTAGTATATAAAAGTATAAAGTAGTATACTGTATACAAAAATAACACAAACTCATGTAGGAATTTTTGATTGATTAATAATCAAAATGACACCAACTTCAGGACAGCAAATTATTGCAGTGAATGGGGTGTAGGATCTCTGTTTCACATTCTGGCCAGATTGCCAGAAATATCAAGAGATATGCAAATATAAATATATAGATGTTGCGATAAGACAGCCCCCGTGCACAGACAAACACCAGATGTCCAGAACACATACTTTTTCTTTAACAGCACCTCACAATGTCCTTCCAGCCAAACTCAGTCCCTTCTTTCCTTCACTCTCCCAGTACTTCTGATGCCTCTACTCCTCTCCTCACAAGCTTTGTCTTCTTCCTGCCGACTCCGACTCCCCGAGTGGAGTAAGGCAGCTTCCTTTATAATGCACCCAGATGTGCTCCAGTCCATCCTAATTAACATCTGGCAGCGGTGGAAATGCTGCATGTGAGTTCAGCTCCTCTTCTGGCAGCACTTCCGGGTGTGGCAGAAGTGCTGTATGCCAAGGCTCCGGAGCTGTCCAGGCACCCCCTGCTATTCAAGGGTGTCCTCCCCTTTTGCACCCCAGGGAAGATATTGCCCCACTCCTGGTCATTCCCTTCTCCAGGCATCTAGGTGGATCAAGGTCCCTGGTCATCTGCCACAATGTACAGTATATAGGCAAAAGACACAAACAACACAAAACATAAAATCATGAAAGCTTAGTTTAACTTTTTCTGTCCTGTAGAAAAAAGCTTGTAACTTATCAGTTCTATCTCTTGCCTTATATGTAACTTTCCTCCCTTATAGGAAAAGGCACATGACTTTTAACCTCATGAATTGAAAATTCAGGATTTATGATGGATAAGTTCTTGGGCTGGTTATGAAGTTACTGTTGCCAGCAAGTGGTGTTCACCTGCTCACAGTAGCTAGCATTCTCCCTGGATCAGGCACCAACCCCCACCACATCGTGTTCTCTATCTCATTGTGTGTGTGCATGTGTGAGGTGTTGCTATGCCTTTTCCTTTTGGATTTAGAGAGAGGAACTTATAATAGCCAGAACAAGATTATTATTTTAGTTACAGTTAACACCAATACCATAGTACATTATCAGGCATTGTCCTGTCGATTAACACTAGAATCCCCGAAGTCTACAGAAAAAATCGTAATGCCGGGTCACCTTAAATTCCTTTGTACCTCTTCATCAGCATCAATGTGTCAATTGGCATAAGCAGCCTGCTATTAATTTTGTATTGTAAGGTCTAGAGCATTTCTTTATAGTATTAGCAACAAGGAAGGACTCAACTCTGGACAGGGTGTCCCTGGGTGACCCTGCAACTCGGACTGTAAGGAAATGGGTACAAAGAATTAGTGAATTATTTGATACATTTTTTTAAAATTGTGTATATTTTTGGAAATACTGGATATAACCTAGAGAAATGTCAAATAGACACTGGCATTTAGTTTTCTTCAGTTCATCAGAGCTGATTGTTGTTTCCAAAAGACTAGATTCTTTTTTGAACTACTGTTTTAAAAAAACTATTTGAAGTTCCAAAGAAATGCACTTTTTCAAAAACACTTTATTCTTGATACTGACAAAAATTAAGATGTCAGTTTTTTGCATATTTTAAGCTTTGCTTCCAAAAAACTGCTTTCTTTTTTTTTAACTGTACCTATGAAAAACAACTATGATTTTCCAAAGAAATAGAATTCTTCAGAAAATTAACTTCTTATTGCTACTGAGAAAAAGCTAAACTGTCGCTCTTTTTGTATATTTTAGGACTTGACATGGACTTGTATTCATCAAGGTTGTCCTCATTTAAGCTGTCCATCTTCTGAGCAGTTCACCCCTGCAGATTCCTGTTGTCCCATATGTGATGGTAAACAAAGTACAGATTGTTAGATGTATTTACCATCACTCTTTGTAATGCATTCTAAAAATATGAGAACATGGTTAAATAAGTCATTTTATTGAAGTCCTAACTGAAGTAACTAAGTATTTTCACATTAATTTTGCCTAAAATAATTGATTACCGAATCAGCCAAAATCATATTTTTATATAAAAAGCATTATTGAAAAATTCAATTTTAATAACAGTATGTATTTTATTAAAACATATTTTTTTAAAAAATGTATATACTTTTGGAAAAGGTAATACTATCATGGTATTATTTGACTGTTGTAAATATACATTATAAAAATATGGCCACATTTGTCTTAATACAGTATATGAGTTAATAATTAATCATTGTTGCTGAAGTTAATATACTCTGCCTTTAAATACTGACTAGCTTCCTTTACTTAAGTTTACAATCAAGCTTAGCAAAGACATTACTTTTACAGTCGCATCATTAAAGAATCCAGTCTTACATTACAATCAGACTATTGAATGTATTGTAATGATCATATAACAGCAAATGCTTGACTTTTGTATCCTTCCTGTCATTTTCAGAGTGTTTGATTGAATCTGAAAATCGTCGCGTTTCTGATGGTGAGAGATGGACTGACAGTGTAGATGAATGCATCACTTGTACCTGTAACGTAAGTCAAGTTACATTTGCTGGATTTGTATTAGCTATTTTATGTTATTGGTCAAACTTATTCTAATACCTCAAAATTGCTTAAAATTTTCTCTGCATTTGTCATGGATGGGTGTCTAGTGCATCACTGGTTCTCATTTTGCTTGCAGTGTAGTCTGAATGGGTACCCCCTACCTATGACCCAGAACTGGATAAGATTGTTAAAAAAGGGCAGATTTTTTTTTAATTAACTTAAAACAGAATGAGCTTATGGAAAGGTGACAACTGTAGAAAAGCATCTTACTCAGTGAAAATTCAAAATAAATGAATTCCTGACAAACAAAACAACTCTGTAGAGAATTTACAATGTGATCCAGTGGACATATGACCATCCCAACTATATGAACTTATTGGACATCCCATTCTAAAACCATGGGTATTACTATGGAGTTGGTTCCCTCTTTGTGGCTATAACAGCCTCCACATTTTGGGAGGACTTTCCACAAGATTTTGGAGTGTGTATGTATTTGTGACCATTTAACCAAACATTTTGTGAGGTTAGGTACTAATGTTGAACAAGAAGACCTGGCTCGCAATCAACATTTCAGTTCATCCCAAGGGTGTTCAGTAGGGTTGAGCTGAGGGCTTTGTGCAGGCAACTTGAGTTTCTTAATGCCAAACTTTATAAGGTACATCTTTATGGATCTGGCTTTGTGCACAGGGCACAGTCATACTGGAAAGAAAATTAATCTTCCCCAGACTGTTACCACAAAGATGGAAGTGAAGAATTGTCTAAAATGATTTTGGGCTGAGCCTAAACCCTAGCCCCAGGATATTATCCCTCCACCATCAAACTTTACAGTACTTTGCACTATACAGTCCAGAAGATAGCATTCTCCTGGCATATGCCAAATTCATATTTGTCCATCAGACTGCCAGACTATGAACACATTTCCACAGCTGCAGAGTTTAATGACAGTGTGCTTTACACCAGTCCAGCTGACTCTTGGCATTATGCATAGTCATCTTAGGCTTGTGTGCAGCTGCTCGTCAATGAAAACTCATTTCATAAAGTGCATAGTTTTTGTGCTGTTGTTACCATTTGTAAAGTCATTGAGCTCTACAGTACAACTCATTCTACTGCCAATGTTTGTCAATGGAGATTGCATGTGTATGTTTTTGATTGTATCCACCAGTTATTAATTTGGAGGGGTGTCCACATACTTTTGGCCATATAGTTTAGTAAGCAGTTTGAACTGAAATACATTTAATATAGGATTAGCAGAGCATGGCCATGTCACAATGACTGATTCAGAAAGCTTTCCGTCATACTGCTGGTCAAATTCCTTTATTTCTTAGCCTTTTGTATTTCATATAACTATTTTGAGAAAAATAATTATACATTTTAGTTCAGTTTCGCAAATGGTTTCACTTTGGCCCTTAAAAACCACATTCTAGAAGGAAGTGTAGAACAAATATCCTTAAGCTTTTAAATCCCATTTAACCGTTTTATGAATTTACCAAATGGTTCCAATCTTGTGGAAAATAATGTAGTGTTCAGGGTCCAGACTTGAGTGGGACACGTTCCCTGGGTGGCTGAGAACTGTCAGAAAGGGCAGGACTACCTGGAGAAAAAAGCACACTTTGAACACATATTCCCACTTCTACAGCCTGCTGGTGGCAAGTGAGGTTTGGATCATGGTCTTGGGATGATTCATGGAACTGGAGAAAAATGTGGTAGAAGGGTTACCTCTGACGCCAGGGGCCTCATGCATAACGCCGTGCGTAAAATTCACACTATAACATGACATAAGCACAAAAGCCAAAATGTGCTTACGCACAGAAAAATCCAGATGCAGGAATCTGTGCGTTCACCAACTTCCGTGTTCTTCCGCTACATAAATCCCGCTCAGCGTGGAAATAAACGCATGTGCACGAGCCTGCTGTCCCGCCCCAACTCCTCCCAGAATTACGCCTCTTTGAATATGCAAATCAATATAAATAGCCCTTAAGCCCAGCGTTCTGTGAAAAGGCAATGGCAAAAGTACGAGGAAAAATAGAAGAATTTCAGCGGATACCAAATGGAGGCAAAGAAAAACGTACTATTTGTTGGTTTAAACAGTTATATAAGCAACAAAAGGAAGGTGATCGAGTGACATAGCGTGTCGGAAATGCTGTATACCGATAATTCTCTTTCCAATCGTTGTAGATCTGTGATTCACACACAGATACAGTGATATACTGTAAATACTCCGAGTGGTGCAGTGCGAGTAATATGGAAAAAGATGATCTGCTGTGGCAACCCCTAATGGGAGCAGCTGACAGAAGAAGAAGGTGCAGTGAGAGTAACAACGCTAAAGCAGTTATGGTATTTAGAATAGTTTGACCAGTCTGTGGACCTTTATATTGTTACAGGTTAATTACAATCAGATGCATTAAATTTATGAACGATATGTGGTTAATTTCAGTGTATTTGATAAAGCCGCCATCGTGGATGTGGATCTAAGAAAGGGTAACCACACAGGAACAGTAGCACTGCTTTGACGCTGGGTGCTGCCAGTCTGCAAAACCGAGTGGAGAACTTGCATACGACAAGGTATGAGGTACCGTGGAAAAGTGCGTGGCTTTACGCCAAGTGTAGGTTTTATACATCGCGATTTGAACGTGGAAACGTTCTTACGCAACATTTCTGTGCATACGCACCGTTTATACATGAGGCCCCAGGTGAGTAGAGTGAGGGAAGGTTGACAGTGTGTTTGTGCAGGCACAGAGAACAAACAGCTGAAAGTGAATGGAGTGTAGATGAGCGGCTGATGAAGACGGTTATAGCTCCAGACACAGATGAAACAAACAGTCCTTCTAAGACTGCAAAGAGTGCTTAATCCATTCCACACCACTGGGTTGTTACAATAATGTCCCAAGTCTGCAATAATAGTGTATTTCTTGGTTCTAAGAAATAAATAGTATGTGTTACCTAGATTAGAACAAATAAAAGATTATATTAGGTCATTCCAGTTAATCAAGTTAATTAAGTTTAAGTATTTTTTAAATATATTTACCATTAGAAAAACTCCACTCAAAAAATGTAATAATTGTTCCGCATTGAAATATATACAACTTTTAACAGTACCAAATATTGTTACAAAAATTCTTATTTCAAAATATAAGTTGATCAATGTAGGTACATTCATTGAATATCAGCATAGCTATTCTTAAATTTCCTCATAGAAAATAAAAATAAAAATTTGCCCCAAAATGATTTTTTCCTCCTCAAGTAAGACATCCAGTAAAAAATAAAATATGTATTCTCAAACATTTAAGTATAATGCTAAAAATCAGAAAAACAGACATTCTTGACAACTGCCTTAACTGTATAGAAATACCAAATAACATTTATTCCTTCAAAACATATACATACAGCTAAAAAGATAAACCATTCTCATATTGATACATTAGGCAACATTAAAACTTTGTGCGCAAGCCTTCACTAAAAGACTAGCAATCTAATCCATTACTACTTGTGCTGTTACAATTTTTTTTCTTTCAAGGCGGTCGGGGGGTGGTGCTACCAGGGATCTGTTTAACCTACAAAAAAATGCAAAAATTGTCCAGTATTGATTTTAAAAATTACCCTATTAAATCAGAGAACATAATAAGGAAAACGTGTTTTAATGGGAAACATAAAGTATCAAATAACAAGACAAAATAAATCTCTGCAGCTCCACTGAGTTAAGCTATGCATGTCCCATAGTGGCGCAGTGGGTGGCGCTGGTGCCTCGCAGTTAGGAGACCCGGGTTCGCTTTCCAGGTCCTCCCTGCGTGGAGTTTGCATGTTCTCCCGGTGTCTGCGTGGGTTTCCTCTGGGTGCTCCGGTTTCCTCCCACAGTCCAAAGACATGCAGGTTAGGTGCATTGGTTATTCTACATTGTCCCTAGTGTTTCTGTGTGTGCCCTGTGGTGGGCTGGCGCCCTGCCCAGGGTTTGTTTCCTGCCTTGCGCCCTGTGTTGGCTGGGATTGGCTCCAGCAGACCCCCGTGACCCTGTAGTTATAGAGGGTTGGAAAATGGATGGATGTTCCATAGTGACTTCTGGAATGAAAATTTAGTCTGTAAAGTCTCAGTATTATCAGTTACTTTTTTCATCCTTTGAGACCACTGAATCCCAAAGCCCTGCATTTCTCCTTAAAATCCAGACACCCTTGGCAAATTCTAGGCAGCTCATTTTATGTGCTGCCAGCAATGGGCCCTCTATCAAATGTCCAGAGTCTCAGTCTCAATACTCTACCTCCTGCTTAACCACCTGCAGTGACATTGCATGCTGCCTGCTATCACCCCCACACTTGAGCTTTCACCAAAGAATGAAAGTGTTTTGCTTTTTTTGCCATTGGACAAGTTTTACCTTTGGAAAGGAAAACCTATCTGTCAGTTATGGAAACATACACATTACATGGAGCTCACAAAACAATATTTCTATTTCCTTCTTACAGCTCACAAAGGGAATTGTGACACCTATACCATATCCTATGGCTTCCTGGGGGTCCCTAATCAAGAGACTTAACTCCACTGCACTCAAGCTATAAAAAAATCTGCAAACATCTATAAATCATCTTGGACAAAGTTGTCAGCCAAGTATACAGTAATAATAACAGCAAAGACATTCCTAATTGCCAGAGTACGGTCTCTTTCTCCTGTTCTTACCAACCTGTTACCATTTTTTCCCTAGCAAAAGCTCTCATCATATATTCAGCATTTCCTTACATTTCTATACTTTTTATGTACTATTATTTTCCAGAATTAAACTTACAAACATAACAAGAGAGTACAAATACTATAATACAGTCGAATCAACCCAACTAATCCTCTTAAAGTAAATTTCCACCATTTCAGACTTTCATTGTTTGAATAATTTATTAAACTATTTTTTTTAATGAATATTTTATAAATTAAAAATTAAATATAAATTGCAACATCTACAAAATGTAATAAACAGCTAAAATAAAAAAAATGAGGCATTGCTTTTTTGAACTTTAGTTCTGGTATGGTTACCTTCGGAAAGATGTGTTTAAGAAGTCAGGTTATTCAAAGACTGATTTCAGAATTATGGTTCATTCAGATCTTATAAGAACTTATTTTAGAAGACTTCCTACTATCCAAAAAGCCTGCACAAGCCAGAGTTGACTAGAGATTTGATGTTGGCAATCATTCCCACCTATCCCGGTGATGACACCATGTGAAACTGCTCTGTGGGCTCACCACCTGAAAGATGAACCCTGGGAACTTTGGTTCAATGGCAGTGGGTGACAGGCACATTCACACTGGTTTTGAGTAGACTTATTCTATAAATACAATATGTCAATCTACTTATGGTGAAGGATCATGTGGTGAGGAGTCAAGAAGCATCATTGAGATTGTCCATTGCTGTGATTTTAAATGTCAGAACTTTGCGTGCATTTATGTGCAAAGACAGTTTGTGTTCCATTTACAGCTTGGTCCATGATTTAGAGTAAACAGATTCTATTTCATCAGCAGTCTTCATAATATTAAAAATAATGGAAATGAATTACAATACCTGTGCAGAACTATTCTTTAAACAATAATTTTAAAAATGTTTATGAATATTCTACTAGTATCAGTTCCAAGAATCCTATAATGTTGTTTGAATTTTTAATCAGGCACTTTTGAGTTTCTCTGTGTATTGTGAAATAGAAATCAAACCTAATTTTATTTTTATTTTAAATATTTTTAATAATTGTAGAGTAATACAATAATATAAAATTATGTAGAAAACTGAAATTGTACTCCCTCTTTTTCTGAAAGCTTAACATATTGTAAAACATGTTTGTTGTTCAGTGGAATTTTGTTTTGTTTTTTTGCCAACATATCAAGTAATCCTGGTGGAAAATTGAAACAATTGTCCAGTGAGTTTGTGGAAACTGGACAAAATAATGATATTTTTTAATAAAGTATTAGGCTTCCCTTTATCATAAAATCTTAAAATGGAAAGCAGGGAAATAAATGTGTGCAAAATCCAAACATAACTATTTACTGAAACCATGTAACACATACCTGGAATGATTAAAACCTGTACTCTATTTCTTCCATTTAGTTGGGTCACATAGAGTGTCACATTGAAGAATGCTTGCCAGTGATTTGTCAGGATGGACTGGTGAAGATGAAGTCCCCTGGGAAGTGCTGTTATGAATGCCAAGGTATAAGCCTCATTTCCTTCTAATCGTCTCCCATTAGTATTGTAATAACAAGTCAGTCATGCATCACAGCCTCACAAAGTCACTCAGAACATTCTAATGTGAAAGGCTGTCACTTAACATTTTAAAAAGATAACAGAACTTTGGCAGTCTATAAAAGGAACTTCTTTTTTTTATTTACTCTTTGTGAAATACTTTAGAAACAAGTCAGACTGTGTTAGAAATCTCTTAATACAGGCAAGAGGTTAAGAAGAAGAAAACAGGAGGTTCCACATATTTCAACTGATTCAATGGTTGTCTAGCTCATTATATGGATCACATTATTTTAGATAACTTCTAATAATAAATATAAAATGTTAAATATATTATTGTTTTATTTTTATACTATGGTAGTAGAAACCTTTGTTAAAAATCTCATAGGCATAGTAATCTGCTACACTACAGCATCCCCATGGAGTATAATAAAAATGTTATAAAAATTGCACATTGTGCAATTGTAAAGTAAAGTGTAAAGTTTGCCAGTGGCAAATGTGTTTGAACATATATCTTATAAAACAGAACAATAGCTGCATAGTTATTTTTATTGGCAGTAGAAACTTGCATTGAAATGTATGGTTCCTGAATATACTTTGTTTGGAAAAAATGTAATGAACCAAGGACCTTTATTATATATTACAAGACACGTGCATTTTTACTGCTTGCGGGAGTACAGCAGCCTGAGTTTATTCTACAAATTAAATTATTACAATCTGGAGAATATTATGTCAGTGTAAGGAAATTATTTATTCCATAAATCAGCTTTATTACCATTATTTTTAAGGCAAAGAACAATAAATATTCTTTGTAATATACACTATTTCTAGTTTAATTACAAATTATGCAGTAACTTTCAAAACAAACTGCCATAAAAACACATGTTCAATGTCTAAAGTTTAGGCAAATAGCCGTGTACAATATGTTTAGTTTATCTTTAAATATTCCATGCACAGTGGCAGAATTTGGTATCATTTTGATACTAGTTTTTTTAATACAGAAATGAATATATCATGTCATCATGTGCTGTTAAATTCAGTGCATCTTCAAGTGCAGTTATACCTGTGCTTTAGATAAACTTGCCATCATTTGTCAAGGTTGTTTATTTACATGTGGCTTTACACTTCAGCCTAATTTTATGTAACTTCCTAGTTTGTGCTCCTTTTCAGTACATGAAATTGAATTCTGCTGGTGTGCAAGTTCCAAGATTCTGTAATGGTAATAGCAAATTCAGAAAACTGATGCATGAATGGATCAGTTTGGTTTGTGAGTCACTTTAGTATATTTTGAAAGAGAATGTGGCTTAGTACATAATAAAAAGGACTTTAAACCACAAGATTACATGTTCAGCTCCTGCCTCCAACCCACTGATCTCCAATTGTAATTGTTTGTGAACAGCTATATACTGTATATTTCTACTAGTTAAGTGGCTTCTCAAAGTATTTGCTTTATCTGAATGCTGTATAACTAAAGATTGTATAACACTGATCACCATAGAAAGAGCTAACAGATAACCTGCTCAGTAAGGTTATATTAGATCATGTATTATTTGTAATAATAACGCAAATGACTGTAATCTCTTTGTTATATTTCAGACCCAAATACATCTTGCATATACCAGAGCACAACGTACCAATCTAATGAGCACTGGGAAGTAGATGAATGCACAACATGTACGTGTGTTTCAGGAGAGGTTCACTGTCAAACTGAGCGCTGTCCTCAGGTCACTTGTGCCTCAGTAAGTAGTTTGTGTGCATTCAACATGATTCATTTAGTTTAATCTTCTTTTGCTTAATATGGAGTCAAGTATCTTTTTAATATGTTATTATATTTGGGCTGGGCTTTAATGTAACTTAGTATATTTCAGGAAGAAAAACAAACATTTTAGGATTATAGGGCTTATAGTATTTTTTGGACAGTACCATTAAAAAAATGAATTTTAACATTGCTATTTTAATTTATAATGATATGTGCCAGATTACTATTTTGTATTTGTGCCAACAAAATATCTTTTTCTTACATTGTATAAGAGGTTTAGGTATTTTTTAATACACTCTAATATTGAATAGGTCTAATTTTATGTTTGTAACTTTGGCTAAGAGAGTATCTAAGTAGGTTATTTCTTAAGTAAACATCAGAATCTGTCAGTTGGGAATTTTTTCTACTGAAAATGGTACACTGGGATGCAAATTGAAAAAGAGCCAATATACAGTACAACAAACCAAGAAATGATAGTGAGGAGTACTTATTTAAAATTATGATAATTTTGCAGTGTATTTATTTATTTGAAATTCCTAGTGTTGTCTTTGGTGAGGAACTGTTAATACTAACAGGACTGTTTATTGAAATGTAATGACCATAAGTAATATCTTTTAGGTGTTATTTTGCCAAGAATTACTTGCAAATATTTTAGCTTACATGCATTCTTCAAGAACAAGAGTGATGTTTTTATCCCAAAGGATTGCACTCAATTTTTGGTTAAAAAAATGAGAGGTCATATCTGCATATGGTTTCATCTTAAGGATCAGATCTTATTCAATTGGTTTATACTATGGCTTTGTTAATCTTATGTTTGATGTCAGCATAATAGGCACTGTGAAACTGAAATGTATAAAGCATGGTCATAAAATCAATAAATGGATGGATAGGTACAGAAAAATCATGCATGCATTTACATTTCACTATTTTTCCCTACAAGAAGGCCAGTGTTTTCCCATACATATTTACAGATAAGACAGATAAAAGCTATAAATTTCAGAAATTTTGACCCATTGTAAAAAAAAATAATAATAATTATGCAAGTGTTTGTTTAATTCTTTTATTGTTAAGTTCACACCTTAAATGAAAGTAGGTGAAATAATATGCAAACTAGGAATCTCAGTTTTATCTCTCTAACAGGGTTGTACAGTTTACTACATAAAATACATTTTATAATGTTAAATACTGATTGCAAAAACTTACATAACATAGGCAGAAAGTCAAATTATTGTGAACTGGTCTTGCATTATGTAAGTATATCATGTTGTTTGAAGGATGAGACGGCAGCCCTGATTCCAGGAATGTGCTGTCCACATTGTATTCCACGTCCTGCAACATGCATTGCTTTTGGAGATCCTCATTACCGAACCTTTGATGGTAAGATGATCAACTTCCAAGGCACATGCACATATGTTCTAGCAGAAGACTGTGAAGGTGGAGATTTTAGGTGAGTATGAAAAATAAAACAACAACAGCTTTATTGTTTGCCTTTGTACAACAGTGCAAAGGGAATGAAACATTTACATATTAGAAATACAGTTATATTGAATGAAGCATATGTAAAATGTTCTGAGGCATTTCTGATTTTTATTATATTAGCACATTGAGCTGGGGAAGGGATTAATAAAGCTTTACAAGTGATCATTTAATGTGGTAATGCATTCAGTGAGAAGATACTGTAAAAATGTACTATCATTCATAATTTGCTATTTATAATGCTTACTTTAACTTTTTCACATGTATTTCAAATCATGTTAAAATTGTTCTTATCAATTTAATCCATTTGCCACAAAAAGAGCTTTGTAACATGCAATTACGGGTTATGCTTGTATGATACCTGTTGTTAATTCTCAAACCCAATTAGAAAAATTCTCAGGTAGAAAAAAAAAGAATTTAGCAGATTTTTTTAACAAACACAAAATACTGTACTATATACATTTACTGAACAAGTAATATGTTCCAAAAATTTTCAGTCAAAATAAGCACAACAAATAGTGCTGGCCATAAACAACTTACCCTGAATCCTCTTGAAATAGAAACATTGTTTAATTTTTATGTGACTTTCACTGTTTTATTAGTATTGCATCACTGTCTTTGTTCTACAGTGGCATGCAAGTAAGATTTTTACTGTACATGACAATAAACTCAGACTTTACTTTGAAAATTACTATTCACAGATACAAAATCTATACTTGTTTTTTCTTGTGTAAAAAAGTCTATAATCTCCTGATAGTTAAACAGACTCTACAGGAAGTAGTTAGTGATTTAGAGATAACAGAGAAAGGAGTCATCAGATCAGATAGCATTAATTAAGACTGCTCTAGGAAGTTGGTGACTACATCACTGTGAGGATTGGTGTCACAAACTCCACCAAGAGCCATAGCAAGGGTTAGGGCAGCCACCTGTATATTTGGTTTCCTGGGTTCAAGTTGTTGTAAATGATAGCACTGTTGTGCACAAAACTGAGTCCAAAACCAAACTGAGGGAATAGGGAAAAAGTAGAGGCTTTTAAAGGGGAAGACAGGAAGTGAGGTCAAAGGGGTCAGGCTCATAAGGGTCTTTAACCATATGCTCGAGCCCGGATGTGACATCACAGGGGCTGGAGCCGGCAAGGTCTTCTTCCATAGGCTCGGACCCAGAAGTGACGTCAAGAGGGCCAGGTGGAATCTCCCATAAATGGTCTGCAGAATAGGGAGAAAAAGAGTCACATCCTGGTCTGATTCGGAATTGCCTTTACTCAAGCTCTTTAGCTGCCTCCCATGCGCATGTATGTGACACTGCATTAGTGTGAGCAAAACTTTTCAGCTACATTTCCCTGTGAAAACTATATCAAGCTGTACTGACTGCACTAAACAGCACCATTTTGAATGAGAAATGGGATTGGAAGAAGGGAGAGAGACAAATTCCCTAGCCAAGGCCAAAACTGGGAGAAAATGAAACCAAAAATTGTAGTCAAAAACCAGCAAAGGGACACAAACTAAGCCAAAAACAATGGTTGAGGGTCAAAATTAAAAATGACAGAAAAAGATCATAATCATACTGCAAAGAACCATTTCTGGAATGCATTTACAAACTTGGACAACCCAGGAAGTGCATGATAGTTTTCTTTTAAACCATTGAGGTGATGTTGTCACACATTGCACACCATAAACCATCCTACCTAATGACGGCTTCATAATTGCAATACCCATATTAAAAAATGGCAACCCAGGAGAACGTAATTTATTTTTAATGATGTTAAAAATGTTTAAATCAGAAAACAAATTGAACTATTAAATTCTTTGCTATCCAAAACCCTCAAAACAGTGTTTCAACTATTTTTTAGACCATGGATTAGTTGAACAAACTTTTAAAACAAACACCAGAATTATCTATTTATATGTTATAATTTAGAGCATTAAATGAATTTATTAATAAAATAGCATGTTTATTTAAACTATTCAGGTGCATACAATTAATTAATTTGTGAAGCTGAACAGACATGCTGTATATTGCTCATGATCGAAAGTTAAAAAAAAAAATGTGTAGGCAACTTGACTGTATACCTTTTTTAAGTAGTGCATTTCATACAATAGATTGTTACAAATTTTTCAGAGTTGACTAAGAATGGCTACAAATTGCAACTCAGCATTGGCACCAGAGTCTAAAAACAGAATTGCTTGGCTACTCATATTCTGGACTTGTAAAAATTACATTCATTCATTATGAAATTTGCATGATCCACCAGAGTCAAATCTTACAGCATCAGACACAAGGAAGAAATCAAATCAAACTACAGAAAAGAATAGCTCTCAAGAATGACAAACACCATAGTCTCTCAGGACATTATTCACGAGTGATGGAAGAAAAGTAAATGAGATCGACAAGCGGATTGGAGCACTGTCAGCTGTTCTTCAGGCTCTGTACCATTCCGTGTTGGTGAGGTAGGACCTGAGTTTAAAGACAAACATTTTGAATTAACGTACACTCTTCATTCTTGCCATCACCCATGGTCATCAGTTGTGGGTAATGACAAAAAGAATGAGATTGCAAGTATAAGCAGCAGAAATGAGATTTCTTTGTAGGGTGGCTGGGCGGAAACTGATAAGATGAGAAGCCCAATGATTAGTGAGAGCCTCAGACTAGAGTCTGTGGTTCTCCAGATCAAGATGAGCTAGTTGCTATGGTTTGGGCATAGAATAAAATAAGAATATTAGGAACAGAAATAAAGATTACTGTACACCACTAAACAAAAGCATCTGGCAACCGTCGCATAAGCTAGCAACAGAGAGCATATATTGTTATTAGGAAAACAGACTTCTGCTTCTGAAACTTGAGAGCTCTGACTAACTGCTGCTTTATGCTAGAACAGTTAAGCATTCATAACAACATGTATCTGATTTTTCTTTTGCTGTTATAAAAAATCACTTTTTAGTTAACTCAGGCTCAGTCAACACACATTTTCAAATACATTCTAGATATTATGTGACTTCTGTTACAAATGGGCAATCCAGAGCAAATAAGCTCAATGCACAGTCCAGTAAACAATAATTCCAAAAACAGAACCAAGAAATCCAGAAGCCAGAATTAACAAAGACAAGCAATACTTACACACTCCAATAACAATCAATGAACTGCTAAAACCCCTGCTTCCCAGTTTCAGATATATACGTAGGCTGAGGTCGGTCCTTTAGTGGTGACATCAGGATGGCTCCTCCTTTTAGAGGTCCACCCACAAAACACAAGGTACAAAGGAGAACACAAATTACATACAGTACATAGTAAATAATGTGGTACCCGGATGGGGGAGGTACCCAGCCGGGACACCCAAGAAGCCCGGAGGAGGGCTTGTGCCTCCTCCAGACCTCGAGGGGGCAACCGCCCTGGGTGCCACGGGTACAGAGCTGTAGGGGCCCGTGGTCACCACCAGGGGGCACCCCAATACCAGTAGAACCCTGGACCTCAGCACTTCCGCCACACCCGGAAGTGCTGGGGGGAAGAATAGAGGGGACACCTGGAGTGCTTCCGGGGAGACAGCCGGCACTTACGCCACACTGGGGAGTGTCTGTGGGAGATTGCCGGGAACACACCTGGAGCACATCTGGGTGCTTATTTAAAGGGGCTGCCTCCCTTCAGAGAAGGACTTGAGTTGGGTGGAAGAAGGACAAGGTCTCTGGAGGAGAGAAGGAGGAGGTCTGAAGACAGAGAGAGAGAAAAGGCATTGTTGATTGGCCTGGACTGTGGGGTATTGGGGTCTGTGAGTGAATTATTGTGACATGGAAACCCTAAATAAACGTGTGTGGAGTAATTTAAACGTGTCTGCCTGTCTGTGTCAGGGTCATATTTCACAATAAATAAATAGAGTAGTAGAAACAAAAGTACATAGGAACAATAAACATCAGAAAAACAATACAATAAATAAAGTAGACGCAGAAAAGGAATATAAACATAACCAGGGATCACACCCAGGCCTAAACATGGCAGCTGCTTACCTGACACACAATCTCTTAATTTTTATTTCTCATTACGCCTTTTCATTTAAGCTCAGACATAGTACATTGTTGCTATAATTGTACTGTATAGGGAGGAAAATTGAAACTGATTTTAGTTTATTGCTGCATATTGTTCATGTACTGTCTGCTAATGCCCACAGCCCTTTACTGGCATTCTACACAGCAAAGTCAACACCTGCATGCCCAGGTCACCTTTTTTTTTTTAGATACATTAGCTATAAAAAAGAAGAATTGACTAACGACTGCATTTAAAATGTTTGTGCATTCAGCAATTTTATTTGGGTTTTTCACATACATTACAGGGAGGCAGTCCGAATTGTAAACCATTCCTCTTTCTCTTTTAATATTACTTTGGGTGCCCAGAGAATTCTTTTTTCGTAGATGGCTGTGCTTTCAAGTGTCAAATTTGTTTGTAGCTTGGAGTTAAGTTTTAGCCTGCATCTATTATGTATCTGTGCACAAGTCATATGCTCTTTGTGCTTTGCAGATGCATCCTATACTTCCTCTAAGATGTGTGAGTGCATGGTGGTTCACCCTTTTAAATGATGCCACACAGCTGTAATCACATCGCTTACTTCCCCTCCCATGCAGCAGTTTAGAAGTGGCACAGAGCTGTTATTATGCCCTTCATCCTTTGGTAATGCACCCACAGATCCCGAAACCTCAATCCGTTCATTAATCATGTGTCGATGCTTCATGGTGCTCGAAATTCAAAGGGGTATTGAAGAAAATGTAAGTACCAGCTTATGTATCATTCACATCCACTCCTCAGTTAAAAAAATGAGTGAGAATATTGGACACACCGCATGCAAAAAGTAAACATATTAAAAAAAAGAAATAAAAATTTTAAAAAGCACATATGATACAAAAATAGATAGATAGATAGCTTCCCAGCTTTTAATAACTGATTTCCAGGAGGAGGCCATTGTGTCAAGCATCCTTTATAAAAAATGTTTGGTTGTGACGGTGAGGAGGGGTTTGGGTTGTGTATGCCAGCACAGTGCTCACAGTGGAGGAAACATTGAGCTACTTACTTTTATATAAACCCATAAGTCATGTTTTTCTGAACACAATGAAGACTGGGGAAATAAAGACTGAACATTAAGAAATGTTGTCACATTAAATTAAAAAAGTGACCAGAGTAACTAGGCAAGTAAGCTTAATGTAGAACTTGGGTAAATTAATGTAAGGCATTAATACTACCTGCATTTTATTTATATGCATATAACAATTTTATACAGTGTATAAAATGTATACAGTTAACTTATATAGGCAAAGAGTAATTACAGTCAATGAGGTAATCATTTTGCTTTCTGTAAAAATTTGTGATTATTGCTGATTACTTTAGTTCCAGGAACAAACCAAATGGAAGTAACATGCATCGTAAGTGTTTACAGTAACATATTATAGCCTGGCCTACAGACTAGCCTGGCTGAACATGTTCATTTTTTCAAATAACAACTCACCTGACAAAGTAGTGGCAGGCTACAATGTAGACAAAGCAGGTTCCCCCTTTAGCTTTGAAGTATACAGTATACTTTGCAGATGGGTGCCCATTGAGAGACATGAGTAAATTTGTTTTAAAATGTTTTACCATAATCGAGCCAAACAGATTAAACACTGATGCTTTTTTGTTGCTGTCATTCATAGTGAAAAATCACTGCACAAACAAACATTTACACAACAAGCATATCATACAGTAATCAATGATCTCTTGCTTCCTTGGTAAATATTTGTCTAGCACACTGGAAATAATTTTAGCATCAGACTAGAAACAGATAATATGCTTTATTCTGTTATTGGCCAATACCAATATAATGCCCAATATATTGTGTATTCCTAGGTCAAAAGATAAACACGGATCTACAAAAAAAAATTTAATATGTTTATATTGCTTGAGTTTATTCTGCTTTCTCATTATGTGAATGTATGCAGGTGCAGACATTATGTACTTTATAAACATTTTGAAAGACACCGATTGGAATACACATTAGTTTGGTCCATTGCATTAGCCATACTTGACAGTAGTTGAGCATTACTCTCAGAGCCATATAAGCAACTCTGAATGTAAGAACAACAGTTTAGGTTACTGTTTTAATTAACCGATCTTACCAAACTGAATATTTACTTAAATATACACAATGTACAGTACTGTGCAAACGTTTTAGGCAGGTGTGAAAAAATGCTGTAAACAAAGAATGCTTTCAGAAATATAAATAATGATTGTTTATTGTTATCAATTTACAAAATGCAAAGTGAGCGAACAAAAGAAAAATCTAAATCAAATCAATATTTGGTGTTACTACCTTTTGCCTTCAAACCAGCATCAATTCTTATAAATACACTTGCACAAAGTCAGGGATTTTGTAGGATTCTAGTCAGGTGTATGATCAACCAATTATACCAAACAGGTGCTAATGATCATCAATGTCACACGTAGGTTGAAACACAGTCATTAACTGAAACAGAAACAGCTGTGTAGGAGGCTTAAAACTGGGTGAGGAACAACCAAACTCTGCTACCAAGGTGAGGTTGTGGAAGACAGTTTCATGTCATGGCAAAATTGAGCACAGCAACAAGACACAAGGTAGTTATACTGCATCAGCAAGGTCTCTACCAGACAAAGATTTCAAAGCAGACTGGATTTTCAAGATGTGCTGTTCAAGCTCTTTTGAAGAAGCACAAAGAAAGGGGCAACGTTGAGGATCGTAGACACAGTGGTCGGCCAAGGAAACTTAGTGCAGCAGATGAAAGACACATCAAGCTTATTACCCTTCAAAATCGGAAGATGCCCAGCAGTGCCATCAGCTCAGAACTGGCAGAAACTAGTGGGACCCAGGTACACCCATCTACTGTCCGGAGAAGTCTAGCCAGAAGTGGTCTTCATGGAAGAGTTGCAGCCAAAAAGCCATACCTCCAACGTGGAAACAAGGCCAAGCGACTCAAGTATGCATGAAAACATAGGGACTGGGGTGCAGAAAAATGGCAGCAGGTGCTCTGGATTGAGGAGTCAAAATTTGAAATATTTGGCTGTAGCAGAAGGCAGTTTGTTCGTCGAAGGGCTGGAGAGCGGTACAATAATGAGTGTCTGCAGGCAACAGTGAAGCATGGTGGAGGTTCCTTGAACGTTTGGGGCTGCATTTCTGCAAATGGAGTTGGAGATTTGGTCAGGATTAATGGTGTTCTCAATGCTGAGAAATACAGGCAGATACTTATCCATCATGCAATACCATCAGGGAGGCATATGATTGGCCTCAAATTTATTCTGCAGCAGGACAACGACCCCAAACATACAGCCAAAGTCATTAAGAACTATCTTCGGCGTAAAGAAGAACGAGAAGTCCTGGAAGTGATGGTATGGCCCCCACAGAGCCCTGATCTCAACATCGAGTGTGTCTGGGATTACATGAAGAGACAGAAAGATGTGAGGAAGCCTACATCCACAGAAGATCTGTGGTTAGTTCTCCAAGATGTTTGGAACAACCTACCAGCCGAGTTCCTTCAAAAACTGTGTGCAAGTGTACCTAGAAGAATTGATGCTGTTTTGAAGGCAAAGGGTGGTCACACCAAATATTGATTTGATTTAGATTTCTCTTTTGTTCATTCACTGCATTTTGTTGATTGATGAAAATAAACAATTAACACTTCCATTTTTGAAAGCATTCTTTGTTTACAGCATTTTTTCACACCTGCCTAAAACTTTTGCATAGTACTGTAAATATTCAAGATTCTGAAGCTGTGTTGTTGGATGCTTTACTCTTTCAGAGGCAGGTGGTTGAAGGAGAAATGCTTCACATTAGCTTGAATTAGAACTTTGTTAAAGTGTAAACTCTTACTCTGGAATTCAGCAAAATTATGAGAATTGTTTACCTTGGACAGAATGATAAAACAAATGAAGTGCCCTTAACTAACAGTTATATACTGATTAACCTGAGTACCATTGGATGTCCAACAATTATAAATGATCATGCATTCATTACTGTTCTAGTTCAGCCTGAAGCTTGCTTAAGAAACTGTGTTGGACTTCCTTGGTACCTTGGGATAAATAAAGGAAACTTCAAATCATCGACTGATTTTTTTTAATAAAAATAAAATCTGTGACACTGCGCTCAGCATGACCTTCCAGTACCTTCTAAAGAAATAGTACTTTATAAATATTTACCCTGCTTGTGTTTTAAAAAGTAAATAACATTATTTACAATGCCCGCCATAGGTTTTTGGAATATTCTTCACTTTTTCCTTGATTTATGACGTTATTAGTTCTACATTCAAATTGCTTGAGTAGAACAAAACAGTACATTTCAATTCACTGTCCAATTACAGTACTTATGAATAGAGCTGAGCACATCCACTATTTTTCTAGTGATATGTGTATATATTTTAAATATACAGTTGAGTAGTGACTGAGGATCTGGTGTTAAAACTATGATGTTAAAAGTCTTGTCTCCATTCTTGAATTCTCGTTCAAGTCTGAGTAAGCCACTTAACCTGCTTTCTGAAATATCACCAATGTAATCACTATAAAGGGACCTGGTCTTGTTTTACCCAGAATCACTTGTAAACTTTAAAAACATTGTTTCTCAGAGAACTGTAACATATAATGAATTTCTGCCCTTTAAAAGCTCAACAATCATTGTGACAAGGATGGGGTATTAAAATGTATAAATGACAACCATTGAATACCTAGACTGTATTTAAAGGTTTAGTTATTTCTTCAGAGTCATGGTGTACAGTGATCCCTCGCTATATCGCGCTTCGCCTTTCGCGGCTTCACTCTATCGCGGATTTTATATGTAAGCATATTTAAATATATATCGCGGATTTTTTGCTGGTTCGCGGATTTCTGAGGACAATGGGTCTTTTAGTTTTTGGTACATGCTTCCTCAGTTGGTTTGCCCAGTTGATTTCATACAAGGGACGCTATTGGCAGATGGCTGAGAAGCTACCCAACTTACTTTTGTTTCTCTCTCTCTCTCTTGCGCTGACTTTCTCTGATCCTGATGTAGGGGGTGTGAGCAGGGGGGCTGTTCGCACACCTGGACGCTACGGACACTCTTCTAAAAATGCTGAAAGATTATCTTCACGTTGCTACCTTCTGTGTGCAGCTGCTTCCTGAAGCGACATGCTGCACGGTGCTTCGCATACTTAAAAGCTCAAAGGGCACGTATTGATTTTTGACTTTGTTTTTCTCTGTCTGTCTCTCTCTCTCTCTCTCTCTCTCTCCCTGCTCCTGACGGAGGGGGTGTGAGCTGCCGCCTTCAACAGCTTTGTACCGGGTGCTTCGCATACTTAAAAGCCAAACAGCCCTATTGATTTGTTTGGTTTTCTCTCACTTTCTGACCTTCAGTGCTCCTGACGCACACTCCTTTGAAGAGATATGTTTGCATTCTTTTAATTGTGAGACAGAACTGTCATCTCTGTCTTGTCATGGAGCACAGTTTAAACTTTTGAAAAAGAGACAAATATTTGTTTGCAGTGTTTGAATAACGTTCCTGTCTCTCTACAACCACCTGTGTTTCTGCGCAAATCTGTGACCAAGCATGACAATATAAAAATAACCATATAAACATATGGTTTCTACTTCGCGGATTTTCTTATTTCGCAGGTGGCTCTGGAAACTATGTTCTAAAGAGAGGTATTTTTAATATTTTCATTTTAAAATGAAAGTGATGGGGCTGGAGTCCAAATGTGAAAACAAAAACCTTGTAGCAGTAGGGGTCGCTAGAGCTCCCTTGAACCCTCAGGTACCACTCCAAACACCGGGTAGAATTCCAATTATTATTTATTTTGTAATAATAATGTGCACAAAGCACCCTCCACTCCACACTACACATGCAATACACAATAATCAATACACTAATCCTCCTCTCCCAGACGCATTGCCACCCTTCCACCCAGCTCAGCTCACTGTCTGGGATTTCCCATGGTCCTTTTATAGTCCATGACCCGGAAGTGTTTGTCCATGTGACTTTCTATCACTTCCGGGTCAGGCAAAAACCAGCCCGGAAGTATATCATTTCTTCCGTTTCCGTGAGTTGGAAATACTTCCGGGCTATATGGAAGATATAAATCTCTGAGCCTCCCTGCAGCGACACCTTGCGGCCCCGACGTTATCCAGCAGGGCTGTGTACTAAAACTCCATAGTCCATGATGCCCTGCTGGAATTCGGGGCATCTCCACGTTGCAAGGAGGACTCCATCTAGCGTCCTGGGGGTATTGGCCGGGATGAATGGCCGGCCATATCTCACAACCTTAACACTAATAGAGTACATCTTTTTTCAGACTGATAGTGTTATTGGATATTGATCCACTTCTTGGGATTGCACACATATTGCAAAACAGAGTCAGTCCAATTTTGCTCTAGAAGGAAGCAAAACATTTTTGAGGGCGTTGGCCGTTTTGAAAGCAGACTGGCTGTGTACTACACCTCACTGATCATCTACCTCTGTGGTAGTTCCAGGGGTGTCATTTCCTCTATCATTTCCATTTAACCTTGCCACTGTTGTAAATGACATAATTAATTATTGTTGACCAGGGGTGAATTGCTGTCTCTATTCTGTAGACAGCTACATAATTATCACAGAAAAAAGTCATACTTGCAATCACTCACCGTCTTTCACCATGTGTGATGAAGAAGATCATATACAATTTTGAAAAATGTGTCAGTGATCCATTTAGTCATAAACTGCAGAAATATGGGCTTGAGTAAATATCTGCTGTGGCCACCAGGGGTGCACCAGCTACCAAAGCCAGACACAAACAGACACAGGCACAAATCTTTTATTCGGGTGTGGGAAATGTTTCCCAAATTTTCCACCTGCACAGCACAAGCAAAGCCACCACCAAGTGCAATCTAAAGGGCCCTTTGTCTACAGCCTTCTTTTTTTCTTCCTCTGTTCCTCTCCTGTTTGCCTACACTCCTCCTATGGCAAGTTTCATCCTCCACCTCCCAACTCTGGCTCCCAAAGTAATGGCAGGCATGTCCTTTTAAGTAATCCTGAGAAATACTTCCAGTGTCCCAATGGCTTGGCACAGGAGCACTTCTGGGTAAGGCTGGTGCCCCATGAAGTAGGGCTCCCCAATCCCCACAGCACTCACTGGCGACACCCATGGATCCCAGCAGGTCTGTGCCGAACTCCAACTCCCATGGAGCCCTGTGGGAATCCGTGGCATCGCTACAACCCAGGTGGGCTGCCATCTAGTGCCCTTGGGGAGCTAATGCCCTGAGCACACTCTGTCCCCCAGCCTTCCGATTATTGAGGCATCCTGGCCGGACAAGGGCCTTTGCCTTCCTCCACACTACCAAGAAGAAATTGTGAAAGTTACTAATTACTACTCATTCAAAAACTTGCTCTTATTACCAGGTTCTCAGCAAAATCAACTCATCATGTCCTATGAAATTCAATAATTGGTTTGTGGAACTTAATCTCTATTACATCATTGTTTAGCTGTGTTTGCATTATCTGCTGTTTCATTTCCTCAGTATGTTTTTATTGTTGCACACATACAACAAACCACAGAGAATACGTAATGCAGAGTATTAATTGGCATTGTGAACTTAGCATTGACAGCCTGGTGAGTTTGGTTTTTCAAAAAGTGTAAAACTTTGGTAAAAAAGTGTAATTAGTTCAATTATTTATTGTCTTGTTTACAAAGTATAATAGAACACTTACATGCCTGCATGACTGGTGGACTTTAAATTAGATAAAAGGCTAGGTATTTTTTAAAATGTATAAAACATTCACTTTAGAACAGTTTAATTTGGGAAATTAATATATACCATGAATGTGTAGAACTTTGACTTGAAAAATCCTATAAATGGCTTTCAATCTGCAGCATTAGTAGCAATAAGTAATAAATGTATGCAATGAAATTCAGTCATTTTTCTTTATTAAAAGTAATAATACAAGCTCAATATAGATCATAAATCTATTAACTAATTTTCAGAAATGATAAAAGTAAACTCTTACTTGTATACAATTTTGGCATTATTATTATGTTAGTAAAAATCTTTGATCCCTTTTATTGTCAGTATTCACACAACCAATGATGACAAAGGTCGTAAAGGAGTGTCCTGGATAAAAGAAGTTACTGTACTGATTGGAGATGTAGTGGTGCAGTTGCTACAAGATTGGATTGTCTTGGTATGGATATTTTAATTTCACCAATGGTATTTATGTAGTTTAACTGGATGTCACCTACACCCGGCACAAACTTTCATCACATTACATTACATATAATGTATACAGTACATCATATGTTGAAATAGGAAACAGATGTGAACACAGACTGTTTCAGAAAGAAAAAAGACCATTGTTTCCTCACCTGGCCTAACAAATAAATGAGATGTTATCACTGTCTAGATTTGGTAATTGCCTATCTCAAAACAACTACAACTTCACCTTTTTCACTTACTACAGCATGCCCTCCAATGTTCTGGCTGCACTACAGTATCTCTGTACCAAGACACTCTTTCTCAATTCACTTGTGAACGCTAAACCGATTAGATGGTGGCTAATTATACTCTGACCTGGGGTTCATCTCTGATTTGACACCAAAGATACTACCATAAAGCAGTCTTGTTAAGTAAGCATCAGAGCCTCTTGGGCCCAGTTATCACCTTTTATCCTTGATTACCAGTCATCATATTTAAAAAGTAAGGTGTCAGGACTGCTCCTCATCTGATTAATGTTCACCTATGAATTAGGGTCCAGTATTTGTTTCTGCGTCTAACCTTTGTCCACTTTTAGAACCTTTTAAAACCTTATTATGACTTATATGATCACACTGCATGATAATTGAGTTTGAGGGGCTCCCATCCCCTGAAATTTAGAGCCTACACACATTTTTATTATTCGTATACCTTCACCCATTGTGAAGCCTATCAGAACTTTGCTGTTCATGGCCTGTGATCTTTCAATTTAAATCTGTTTCTGGGCCCTGATCATCTCCAGAACATTTTGATCATATAACAGTTCTGTCCTATTGTGCAACTTTGTTTTGTATTTTTTCTTTCAAACTGTTCATGCAAACAGTTTTTTTTCTTAACAGGTTGACTATCAGACAGTAACCTTGCCATTTCTTAAGGAGCCATACATATATGTTGAACGCAAGACAAATACCATACTATTGAACACAAACATTGGAGTGAAGGTAAAAAGCTTTGCTAATGAAAACTACTACGAACACTGCATTTTTAATAATGTTGGAAAATAATGGTGTTTATTTTTTATGTATGATCTTTGTATAGTACTTCTTGCCTGGCAAATTTCCTAAAACAATCGTTTTAGTTTATAGTGCTGAGGGTAATCTGGATGTGTCAGAAGTACTATGAAAGTAACTTTTCTGTATACTGCACTTGTTCTTTATTTTTCCCAGGAGCTAATATTATTAGTTCATTAGAGCTCTTTCCTCTTAAACATGCATAAAGTTGCACATGAATCCTGTCATAGATCAATTCTTGCTCTTGCTTTTCTTTGCGACTTGACTTTTGTTGATTGTCATTGTAAAACGCAATTTTACAGGAAAATGTATTATTTTGAATTCAAACAGGTAGTTAGTGGGGATAATAGGAACTTTGGGTATAAATATAATTTCAGCTGTAGTACATCATGTAAAAGTGGTAGCTTGACCAGATTTGAATGTAATGCTTTAATCTGTAATCTTGTACCATTACAAAGTTTTAGAGGGTTTAGATCAAAAGCGATATACTGTACTCTGAATCTTGGTTTTCTTTAACTTATTATATTCAGAATTAACATTTACAATCTATGCATCCCATGAAATGACGTGAACATTTTGAGCATTGTACAGATAAGAATAGGTTAAAAGAAATAATATCACAAACTATGTACAGTGTACATCTCTTCTGTGTTCTTTCCATGGGGCCCCCATTTAGTGAGCTGTGCAAGCTTTTAAACTGACCAAGGCACACTATCACTCCTGGCTTGTGTTGTACCCAGGGCTTGAAGTGGGCTAATATGCTGTACTAGCAGTTCTAAGTAGCAACAAATCGCAGTCTGACCCCCAAGGGGACATCCCAGGTGTCTGCAACATTGCATGTATTTCTCTTTGGATGTTCAGTTTACATCAGTATCTCAAAGATGTATGTGTGTAAGTTTAATATGGAGTCTCTGAATTGTCATACACTTGTGTGAGCCTTACAAAAGACTTCTTTCCAACCCAGTGTTGATTCTTGCATTTCATGAGTTGCCCCCAGCATAAAGTCCAGCTCCTCACAGGCTATTTTGATTCTGAAAATGGATGCATGAGGTCTTCTAATTTTTAAAATTCATGTTACAATTAGTAATTAAATCTTTATCCTGTTTTGGCTGTGTTTATGTGCTTTCAGCGTGCCCAATGCATATTTTATACAATCAGAATCATAAGTTATTATAGCTTCAAACTTAATATGCAGGAATTTTACTGCACTCCACTTACTGTATCAGCATGAACAGTATGTTTAACCTACTTCACCCATACTGCATGCATCTACTGTATAACTGTGTAAAAAAATTATCTGTGAGAAATTTTGGCATGGTGTTTAATGCGAAAGAAACAAAATAATAATTATTGTTTAAGTATTTGCTATTAGAGCAAAGACCGGGTTCAATGAGACATTTTCTAAATAAACTAGAACATGAAGTTAGTAATAATACATGGAAATTCATCTTAAAATCCAGGATTATAGTAGTCATTAATTATTTTTCCATGCAACCGTGCTGAATTGTTTTTACCTGTATAAATCAATTCATTCTGAGCCTCTCATTTGTTCTGCTTTTTTGTATTGGCTTTTTCACAGGATGCTATTCACAATATCTTAATATTTTTTACTAATATTAGCAGCTTTTATTTCTGAGACTCTGTAAATGATGCTTTAATACCCATTGGATATTGTTGAAGAATTCAGAAATTCTACCATAACCATTTAATAATCATGTTTCTGCACCTTGTGTACAACAGTACATAAATCTTGACTTTCTTACTTAATGTTGCTTCATGCCTGTCGTGTTCCCTGCCTAGTAATACCTATATAGTAGTCTTTACTTGTTATCTTCATACCATGGTCATAGCAGATCTCTTTAGGCCCAGATCAAAACTTCTGTTTCTTGCCTCCATTTTGACTGATGCAGCAGAATGTGTAATTTTCTAACTGAAACCACAGATACGATATTTAGACGTTATAGAGTACTCTGTATGACCATGAAATCCACTTGCATATTTTTGATGTTCATTGATCAGCTCCAAATTTATGAGCAATTGGACACCATCAGCTAAAATTATTTCATTTGAGGGCTGACATTGCCTTGGTTGCCACCATTACTAATGAATTATGAATTTCTTTGTAAATAAGCAAGCAGAGCAGTTTGTCAGAAAAGTCTGGAATCCTGAAAAAAAAACAAGATTAATAATCTCACCAAAATTAAATGTCATTGTACAATATCTTTCATATACCTATGTATGCACATTTGCAAGTCATATCACTGACCATGTCTATAACCAGTACTTGTCTGTACTTACCATTATCTACCAATAAAAAGGGGGAGAGATTTTCCTCAAATGCCTAGAGGTACTGTCTAACATCTCTGTGTACCTCAGAAAGACTAGCAGACTCCATCATTGTACTTGCAGTCCCTGTACAACTATAGCATCTCTATTCCAAGAGAACTCTGCACCTGAGGTTGAATCTGCTGTTATACATTTTTTGGCTTACATTTTGCATCTTGTGAGTGGTATCATTTTGGTGCTGCTGGCATGGCAATGTACATACAGTATGATCGCATACCTTTATAAGTTAGCTGCTAGCAGTCTTCTTGGGAATCTCATAGTTCTCACTTTTTGTTTTTTGGCTGTATTGCAAAAAAAGCTCTTCAAACTCATCTTTGTACGTTAGCTTTGTACTTTGATGTAAAGCTTTGTCAATTCAGTTCAGTATTGGAAAACTCAGTATTCCCCTTCGCTTATTCTACTCTTAAAAATATTGGAGCTGTTACCACTGCCATTTCAAGGTAAAAATTATGTGTTTTTGAGTGCACTGTAGTCATCATTATAGTTTTAGTTGAAAGATTTCCAAACATGATAGTTTGACAACCAAATATGAAAGGAATGTTCACTGTGTCTATGGCTTTTCATGTACCTGTACTGAAGGTTCAAGCATTGTTGAAAGGATTAGGTATTCTCTGTTTGTCTTCCCTTTTCTTGTAGTAGTTTTCTTTCAGACACCACCACTGGAAGTTTTGGAGTGTGTCTTAGTAGCCTCCCTAAAAGCTTAGAAGAAATTCCTTTGAAAATGGTCATAAAAGTAGTTAACAAAAACTATTGCTGCACTTTAGTTTTAACATAAACAGAGTTATAGAAAGTAACTTCAAGAGTGAACAAAACAGTTGTCACACGCATGCTCATGGGAGGCAGCTAAAGGGCTTTAAAAGCCTCTTTTCCCTATTCCCTCAGTTCTGTTTTGGACTCGGTTTTGTGCACATCAGTGCTGTTATACATTTTGCAACTTTGCAGCCAAGATACCAATATACAGGTGGCTGCCCCAAACCATTTTATGACTCTTATGTCTGGTTTTTGCGACACAGTATAATAGAATGTTTAGTTTGACAGACTTAGAGACATTAAAATTAAATAATTTAATGCACAGTAGAGGATTATTTTGTTGTTATTTGTAGACTTTGACATTTAGCATTTGTATTTATTTTTTTTATTCATGTCAAAAGTGGATGCCTCTAAAACATCAAAAACGTATACCTATTAAGATATATTTTGAATAAAATTTCAAAATTTAATCAGCATTTTATTTTGCAGGTGCTGTGGAATGGAAAGTCCCACCTGGAAGTCAGCGTTCCCGGCACATACAAAGGACACACATGTGGTCTTTGTGGAAATTTCAACAACTACCCTCAAGATGATATGAGAATTCGCACTGGGCAGATTGTGTTATCTGAGGCTGCTTTTGGAAATAACTGGAAGGTTAGTGATTTGTTTTTTTACAAGCACTGCATTACTATTTAACATTTTACACTAGAGATTGTTTAAATACAATTTATAATAGTTTTTATATTGTAAATACTGTAAGTCTAAAGAGAACTGAAAGCTTTCAAGAAAGAATGCTTTTCAGATGACATAAATATATTAGATCTTAAAACAGTGATCTTCCAAATTATGCTTTGAAATGTTAGTTTTTAGGGGTTAGCCAAAGATCCAGTTAGTTAGGCAGAATAGCCAACAGATTGTTACAACCAAACCATTTAAATTCTTTATTTATATAAGAAACAAAGAAGAAAATGATACACACCTATAAATAAATATGATTAACTTACAGAATACAATTTAAATAAGGTAACAATCATTTTTCCATTTGGAAATATGTGCAAACTCCATACTAGAAATTAAATCAGCCATCATCGTATGGCTGTCTAGCAGTAGTACAAACTGCTTCACCATAGTGCTAATTTACTAACTTGTACATTAAAATCATAAGACAGCCCTCCTCCTGTGGGATAGTCATCAAATTTCACACAGGAGTTAAACTAATTATTATCAAGCTATGAGGCAACTACCCTAGGTAACTACTTACAGTGTTAACCATAATGTTGGAGCATGTTTACCCTATCTATCTATCTATCTATCTATCTATCTATCTATCTATCTATCTATCTATCTATCTATCTATCTATCTATCTATCTATCTATCTATCTATCTATCTAAACGACTTGAGGGTATGGAAGCATTGTATCTGCCATTCAGTCAAAGTCTTTTTGAAGAGGCACATTCAGTAGCTATACTTGGGAAGTTGAACCATAACAATTATGTCTAAAAACTATCTTTTATTTTATTGCCATGATTCATAAAGAGTGCTCAGGAACAAGCAGTTGAATAGAACACCAGCAGGCATGTCAAAAAGGCAGACCCTAAATGAAGGTAAAACCCCTAAAAATGAAAAATGATGGGAACAAATCTATAAACTGATAATCAGCTGATGGTTGCCTGCATTCTTAAGTACAAAAATGTTTGCACTAGTTTCTTTTGAAATACAGGTGCTGGTCATAAAATTAGAATATCATGACAAAGTTGATTTATTTCAGTAATTCCATTCAAAAAGTGAAACTTGTATATTAGATTCATTCATTACACACAGACTGATGTATTTCAAATGTTTATTTCTTTTAATTTTGATGATTATAACTGACAACTAATGAAAGTCCCAAATTCAGTATCTCGGAAAATTAGAATATTGTGAAGGTTCAATATTGAAGACACCTGGTGCCATACTCTAATCAGCTAATTAACTCAAAACACCTGCAAAAGCCTTTAAATGGTCTCTCAGTCTAGTTCTGTAGGCTACACAATCATGGGGAAGACTACTGACTTGAAAGTTGTCCAAAAGATGACCATTGACACCTTGCACAAGTAGGGCAAGACACTAAAGGTCATTGCTAAAGAGGCTGGCTGTTCACAGAGCTCTGTGTCCAAGCACATTAATAGAGAGGCGAAGGGAAGGACAAGATGTGGTAGAAAAAAGTATACAAGCAATAGGGATAACTGCACCCTGGAGAGGATTGTGAAACAAAACCCATTCAAAAATGTGGGGGAGATTCACAAAGTGGACTGCAGCTGGAGTCAGTGCTTCAAGAACCACCACGCACAGACGTATGCAAGACATGGGTTTCAGCTGTCGCATTCCTTGTGTCAAGCCACTCTTGAACAAGAGACAACGTCAGAAGCGTATCGCCTTTGGACTGCTGCTGAGTGGTCCAAAGTTATGTTCTCTGATGAAAGTAAATTTTGCATTTCCTTTGGAAATCAAGGTCCCAGAGTCTGGAGGAAGAGAGGAGAGGCACAGAATCCATGTTGCTTGAGTAAAGTGTAAAGTTTCCACAGTCAGTGATGGTTTGGGGTGCCATGTCATCTGCTGGTGTTGGTCATTTGTGTTTTCTGAGGTCCAAGGTCAACGCAGCCGTCTACCAGGACGTTTTAGAGCACTTCATGCTTCCTGCTGCTGACAAACATTATGGAGAAGCAGATTTCATTTTCCAACAGGACCTGGCACCTGCACACAGTGCCAAAGCTACCAGTACCTGGTTTAAGGACCATGGTATCCCTGTTCTTGATTGGCCAGCAAACTCGCCTGACCTTAACCCCATAGAAAATCCCATTGTGAAGAGGAAGATGCAATACGCGAGACCCAATAATTCAGAAGAGCTGAAGGCCACTATCAGAGCAACATGGGCTCTCATAACACCTGAGCAGTGCCACAGACTGATCGACTCCATGCCACGCCACATTGCTGCAGTAATCCAGGCCAAAGGAGCCCCAACTAAATATTGAGTGCTGTACATGCTCATACTTTTCATGTTCATACCTTTCAGTTGGCCAACATTTCTAAAAATCCTTTTTTTGCATTGGTCTTAATTATTATTCTAATTTTCCGAGATACTGAATTTGGGACTTTCATTAGTTGTCAGTTATAATCATCAAAATTAAAAGAAATAAACATTTGAAATACATCAGTCTGTGTGTAATGAATGAATCTAATATACAAGTTTCACTTTTTGAATGGAATTACTGAAATAAATCAACTTTGTCATGATATTCTAATTTTTTGACCAGCACCTGTACATTGCATTTATGTACAGTAGTTGATTTTTTTTTTAAAACATTCATCAATGCTATTTGATCAAACATGTTGTGTTCTTCTTTTGCTTTTCTGTATGCCAGGAAGAAGTTAATGTGTTTGAAAAAAAAAACGTTGAGGGGTGATCAGTTGTGCAGGCAGAAAAACATCATATTTATTGATTTACTGTCTGCAGAGAGTTCTGACAACTCAGTTTCAAAATGCTAGTGTTGAATTTAGTCCTTCTAGAAGGTAGAAAATGGCATTTGCAGAGAATCAATCCCAGAATTGTGCTAAGATGTGTTCATAGAGCTGTGTGGAAAATAAAGCAGGAACGTTGTTTGCTGTAATACATGGCTTGTGACAGTAGGGAAGAAGAAAGAAGAGATAAAGCTCCAGCTTTAGCTTATACTGACTAATGAAATGTATAATGATTTCCTTCTATTTTGGGGTAGAATGTTCTCTTTTGTCGTGACTAAGTCCTTTGCCTGGTACCTGACTAAAATTAACCATAAAAGTGTCTCAGATCACCATACTACTTGCTAACCAATCACAGTGTTTAATTATAACAAGATAGTTATGCATTCATTGTTTAGTTTCAATTGTAAGTTTCAAAAGGCTTTGTTCTGCCACTCTGTCAACATCACTTCTGCAGAAGTAAATAATTGTATTGACCTGACTCTGAGTGGCTTTATATAAATGATGTGTATATTAACAGAGGCAAAGTGCAGGGGTCCCACCGCCCCCCAACCCCATGGGTGGTTAATTCATATGGCTGCCAAATATTTGCATTACTAGGCAAGACGGTCAAATAATTAACTTAATATCAAGCAGCATGTCAAGAGTGAAGTTATGGGCAGAGTCTTTTCCCATGTTTAAATCTGATGACTCTACAAAGAAAAAATCAAGTTTTAGCAATGTAATAGGTTTAGTTTGGATTTCATTTCATCACTGTTATTAGACTGTTGATAAAAAATAGGACACTCTTCAAATCTCAGTGATCTGCACTGCTTTCTTAGTTGTAGATGAGCTTGTTAATCTCAGTGCCAAACAGCCAGTAACAAAATTACCTCTAGAAATGTCAGTATTTTACTCAAGTGCTGGTAATAATAACAGTAAATGCAGTATGCCATTATAGATAAAAAAAATGTTACTGCTGTATGATGATTGCTGTATGGACAATTAGTAGTTTGTAAAAAATTAAAATGAAGCAAGTTAATAATAATAATAATAATAATACATTTTATTTATATTGCACCTTTCCAATGCTTAAGGTACTTCACAGAGGTTTATGTATCACTGGATACAAATGTTTCCTGAATAGAACATTAAAACAGATACATGATATACAAAACATTAAACAGAATTAAAGACAATAAACTAGAGTAAAATGCTAACTTCAGTACTAAAGGAAAAGCCTAGCAAATAACATCATTGTGATATAACATATGCACATATTGTACTGAGCTTCTGGACAGAGAGGAAGACTGAAAGAGGGGGCATTATGTTAGGTTAAATTCTTAAACAGATGAATTTTAAACTCTCTTTTAAAAAAATGAATGGAGTCAGCTGATCCAGTTAATTTAGGGAGGTACTGTAATTCCAAAATATAGGTGCTATAAACATGAAGGCCCTGTCACCTTTAGAGAGAAGGTTAGTGTGGGCCACAAGAAGATTGCCAGAATTAGAGGACCTTAGTGGGCAAACAGGAGTGTAGTGATGGAGAAAGTCACTGATGTAGTCCAGTGCAAGGCCATTTAAAACTTTGTAGGTTATTAATAGAATTTTATATTTAATCATGTAAGGCACAGGAAGACAGCGGAAGCGAAGCAGGATGGGTGCTACTGCATGTGCTCGCTGTTGCTGTCTGTGTTAGGACTCTTGCAACAGAGTTTTGAATCAACTGGAGCTGTGATATAAGTAAATAATATTATTTGTGATATAACATTTACAGGGGGCGGCACGGTGGCGCAGTAGGTAGCGCTGCTGCCTCGCAGTTGGGAGATCTGGGGACCTGGGTTCGATTCCCGGGTCCTCCCTGCGTGGAGTTTGCATGTTCTCCCCGTGTCTGCGTGGGTTTCCTCCGGGCGCTCCGGTTTCCTCCCACTTTCCAAAGACATGCAGGTTAGATGGATTGGCGATTCTAAATTGGCCCTAGTGTGTGCTTGGTGTGTGGGTGTGTTTGTGTGTGTCCTGCGGTGGGTTGGCACCCTGCCCAGGATTGTTTCCTGCCTTGTGCCCTGTGTTGGCTGGGATTGGCTCCAGCAGACCCCCGTGACCCTGTGTTCGGATTCAGCGGGTTGGAAACTGGATGGATGGATAACACTTACAGTCATATGAAAAAGTTTGGGAACCCCTCTCAGCCTGCATAATAATTTACTCTACTTTTAACAAAAAAGATAACAGTGGTATGTCTTTCATTTCCTACGAAAGTAGGAAGTACTGCAAGTACTCCTCTGAGTACTGGGGTGTTTTCCGACCAAAGACTTTTAGTGAAGCAGTATTTAGTTGTATGAAATTAAATCAAATATGAAAAACTGGCTGTGCAAAAATGTGGGTCCCCTTGTAATTTTGCTGATTTGAATGCATGCTCAACACTGATTACTTGCAACACCAAATTGGTTGGATTAGCTCGTTAAGCCTTGAACTTCATAGACAGGTGTGTCCAATCATGAGAAAAGGTATTTAAGGTGGTCAATTGCAAGTTGTTTCCCTTTGACTCTCCTCTGAAGAGTGACAGCATGGGATCCTCAAAGCAACTCTCAAAAGATCTGAAAACAAAGATTGTTCAGTATCATGGTTTAGGGGAAGGCTACAAAAAGCTATCTCAGAGGTTTAAACTGTCAGTTTCAACTGTAAGGAATGTAATCAGGAAATGGAAGGCCACAGGCACATTTGCTGTTAAACCCAGGTCTGGCAGAACAAGAAAAATACAGGAGTGGCATATACGCAGGATTGTGAGAATGGTTACAGACAACCCACAGATCACCTCCAAAGACCTGCAAGAACATCTTGCTGCAGATGGTGTATCTGTACATCGTTCTACAATTCAGCCCAATTTGCACAAAGAACATCTGTATATCAAGGTGATGAGAAAAAAGCCATTTCTGCACTCACGCCACAAACAGAGTCGCTTGTTGTATGCAAATGCTCATTTAGACAAGCCAGATTCATTTTGGAACAAAGTGCTTTGGACTGATGAGACAAAAATTGAGTTATTTGGTCATAACAAAAAGTGCTTTGAATGGCGGAAAAAGAACACCGCATTCCAAGAAAAACACCTGCTACCTACTGTCAAATTTGGTGGAGCTTCCATCATGATGTGGGCTGTGTGGCTAGTTCAGGGACTGGGGCCCTTGTTAAAGTCGATGGTCAAATTAATTCAACCCAATATCAACAAATTCTTCACGATAATGTTCAAGCATCAGTCATAAAGTTGAAGTTACGAAGGGGTTGGATATTCCAACAAGACAATGACCTAAAACACAGATCGAAATCTACAAAGGCATTCATTCAGAGGGAGAAGTACAACGTTCTGGAATGGCCATCACAGTCCCCTGACTTGAATATCATCGAAAACCTATGGGATGATTTGAAGCAGGCTGTCCATGCTCGGCAGCCATCAAATTTAACTGAACTGGAGAGATTTTGTATGGAAGAATGGTCAAAAATACCTCCATCCAGAATCCAGACACTCATCAAAGGCTATAGGAGGCATCTAGAGGCTGTTATGTTTGCAAAAGGAGGCTCAACTAAGTATTGATGTCATATCTCTGTTGGGGTGCCCAAATTTATGCACCTGTCTAATTTTGTTATGATGCAAATTGCATATTTTCTGCTAATCCAATAAACTTAATGTCACTGAATACTGCTGAAATACTGTTTCTATAAGGCATGTCATATATTAAAAAGACGTTGCTACTTTGAAAGCTCAGCCAATGATAAACAAAAATCCAAAGAATTAAAAGGGGTTCCCAAAGTTTTTCATATGACTGTACACACAAATTATACTGAGCATCTGGGCAGAGAGGAAGACTAAAAGAGGAGGAAGAATGTCAGGTTAAGTTAAAAGTTTTCCTGAATAAATTAGTTTTAATTTGTTTTTTAAAAGAATGAATGGAGTCAGTTGATCTAATTAATTTCAGAAAATCATTCCAAAGTCTGGGTGCTATACAGCTAAAGGCCCATAGAGTGCAGGTTAGTATGGAGTACAGCATGATTGCCAAAATCAGAGGACCATAGTTGATGAACAGGAGGACAGTGATGGAGAAGGTCACTGATGTAGTCCGGTGCAAGGCCATTTAAAGTTTGTAACGTAATAATAGAATTTTATATTTCAATTATGTAAGACACAAGGAGCCAGTGGAGGCAAAACAGGATGGGTGTGATGTGATCGCTGTTTCTGGTCTGTGATAGGTCTCTTGCAGCAGAGTTCTGAATCAACTGGAGCTGTGATAGAAGATTAGAAGCAGCACCTGCCAGTAGGGAGTTAAGTAATCAATGCAGGATGTGATAAATGCATGGACATGTTTCTCAGCATTAGCAAAGGAGAGGAATAAGCGAACACGGTATATGTTACGGAGGTCAATGGAGGAAAGTTTCTTAATGTGGTTTATGTGGGTGGAATAAGAAAGGGAGGAATCAAAAATGATACCAAGAAGGTCTGATGAGATCACCGTCAAGAGTGACTGAGAAGGAGCTCATTTTCTTAAATTGTGCTTTAGTTCCAATTTCCAGGAATGGAGTTCTGCTCCATCCAGGTTTTAATTTCAGTGAGGCAAGTTGTGAGCTGAGAAAGCCCTGATGAAGTTATTTAACATTGAAATAGAGTTGAGTATCATCTGCATAAAAATGATAACCGGAGAAACATATAGACACGGAAGAGCAAAGGGCCGAGGACAGAGCTCCTGAGGAACCCCTTGTGTGACCGGCACTGTTCTGGATCTACTATTGCCAAGACTAACAATCTCTTGCCTGTCAATCAGATAGGACTTAAACCACTGGGAGGCAGTGCCAAAGATACCCAGCATGTTCTCCATTCTGGTCAGTAGAATGTCATGTTTGACAGTGTCAAATGCTGCACTAAGATCCGTTAGAATTAATATATTGGTTTGTCTGCTGCCTTAAGCAAATCATTAGTTACCTGAATCAGAAAAGTTTCACAACTGTGCTATGCCCTGAAACCAGATTGAAAGGGTTACATCAATTATTAGAAGTTAAGTAATTGTTGAGTTGGCAAGCTACAACACGCTTAAGAAATTTTGACAGAAAAGGTAAGTGAGAAATTGGCTGAAAATTGTCAACAACAAGACCAGACTTTTGTAACAGTGGGATTACAGAGCCAGTGTCAAGAGATGTATTTATTTTTTTCGTAACAATCAGGATTATGTGGTGGGGATGGGGTCCAGTATACAGGTAGTGGGCCTCATCTTATAAAGCATGTCATTAGCAAATGCAGATGTGATTGGTGAAAATTTAGATAAGGAGCTGGATGGATTGAGAAGAGAGAAAATATATAAATGGATGATGGATTTATGTTAGTTGAATTATTTAGATCTTTAATTTTATTGAGGAAAAAGTGGCGGGATTTTTCACACACTTTGGTAGAGGAGGTAATTGAGCCAAATGCAAGTTGAAGTAGTTTATTAACTATAGAGAACAAAATCCTTGGGTTATCCTGGGCCACTTTCTATTATTCTTCCATAATGTGTGTTCTTGGCTGCAGTTAGTGCATCCCTGTAAGCCCTTTGATGGTCACAGAAAGCCTGGATGTGCACAGAGGCCAGTCCTACATGACATTCTCCCAAGGTGTCAGCCAGCTTTTCAGCATGGAGCTGTGCGTGTAAAGGAATCAACCAGACTATCCAGTGTTGATGGAATAGTTGAAGACAGAAAAGATCAGAAATGAAACTAGCAAGGATTGAAGGACAGATATTTTTTTAAGGTTTCTAAAAGAAATTTGACATTTACAGATAAGAGGAGGGAGAGGTAATGAGACAGTGAAAAGTACTGCTTTATGATCAGAGAGTCCCAAATCACTGCTATAAGTGTTGCTGACAGATAAGCCAGATGTGCAGATCAAGTCTAAAATATGACCACCAGAGTGAGTAGGAAAATCAACATGTTGCACTAAGTCAAAACTGCTTTCAGTAAGAATAGGAATTCATTTCTCAGCTTACATGTAGTAATGTCAATATGAATGTTGAAATCGCCAAGAAGGATGACTCTCTGTAAAAGGGAACTTAAGAGGGTTAGTAATTTAGTCAGATTAGATAAAAAAGACGCATTGTATTTTGGGGGATGATAGAGAACAATGAGTAAGACAGGACCTGATTTTGTAATTAGCTTAAGAACCAGACACTCAAAAGACAATAAGCCGTCAATTAGGATTCTTTTGATGTTTAGTTATATTCTAACAATTACTGTGACTCCTCCGCCTTGTCTTGAGCTTCGAGTCTCTGTGAAGTAAGTGTATCTGGATGATGTCACCTCTGTGACATAAAATCGTTTGGTTTTTGAAAGGTTTTTGTTAGGCAAAGCTTTTCAAGTTTGGAGTCTGTAATGGATTCAGCACTTTGCCATTAATGGATCCTGAATTAAAACAATGCAATATTAGCTGACGAGCATAGTAGGAAGCAGCAGAAAAAAGCATAGTAGGAGATATTACAAGATGCACATGAAGATACCAGCCACATACTGTACATATAACATTGGGTATTGCAGGCATGATCTCCCCAGAGCCACAAGCCAGGTGGGTATAAAATCAGATAATTTCCAGTTCATTAAACACATAATGAAGTAATCGAGAGGAATCCAGTATATCCATTATAATCAAGAAGACGGACCATCCCTGGCTCCTAGATTGGCACGGTGCAAAGAAATGTTCACAAGACTCATCCAGTGAACCACAGAAAGTGGTTAGACAGGCTTAAGTTAGACTTAAGTTAGGTTTAAGTTAGACAGGCTTACTTTTATACCATCCATGTACATGTATAAAGTGATGAAATAACATTCCCCCAGTGCAACATACAGGCAAGAAGAATTTATGTGTATATGTTGCTGCATTTCTGACAGATGTCCTGAATTTTACAGTAAAGAGCTATCTTTACCTGTTTAGTAATGAAATTGAAGACAAAGATATCAAACATACTGTATTTTTGTTAATGTCTTCCAGAAACGAATCCTCTGTTTTTAATAATATTGTGAGGTTTCTAAACTCTTTTGGGACTCCCCCCCAACATGACGGCACGCCGAAGAGCGCCCCAAAGCGCGATCACCACTCGCCGCTGCAGCAAATCTGAGCCAATCACAGTCGGGCTATAAGCGGCTGTCGTCAATGGGTGATGCAAGGAACATTATAAATGCAGAGAACAATATTACTTGGCCACTGACCTGGCCTCGACCCTACCTGTTTGTTGTGTCTGTGTATAGGACAGTGGTAGATCCCACTGCAATAAATACCCATGCTGTTCCTCTTTCAAGTGGAATAAAGCTGGTTTTCCTAATGTACTGAGACTCAGCCTTGTGTTTTGTGGTGCAAGACAGTGACTCACACGTCACAATATACACTAGACTGATTCCAATATACACATACGATAAGCTGTAATAGTTTACTCTGTAGACTCTACTTCTTTTTTCTATATGTTAAAAATCCATAATTGTTATTAAGGACTAGTCACACTAAGCAAAATTGATCCGAGCCCCTATTTTTTAACTAATCTAGAATCAGAAATAGTATCTGCAATTAATAGGTAGTTAGTTTATTGTGACTACACACAAACATGATTTTAATGTGAACTATGTTTAAAATATGTACGTACAGATGGATGTAAATTCTTGATTTTATTATTATTATTAATACTACTAAATAAAGAATTGAATTTCCTGATAAGGGTATAATTTTGTTGTCATTGTACACAGAGTTTTTTCACATATATCAATAGATTTGCATGACAAAGCATGTGTTCCATATTTTTTGACATGTCAGAATTTAGTTTTCTTAGACATGTTTAGACAGTGCCAGACAATAATAAACTTACATTTATTTGATGATATTATGTTTAATATTGTGCTAATGGTAACTGCTTATGCAACCCTGTTTGAGTTGAAAAAATTATTACTTCATGCCTTTTATAATAGTGCAGCTGTTGCAGAGTATGGAAGAGTAAGGTATCTAGACTAAACTAAAATGTTTTTGCTTAAAATGTTTTGCAGGTTCAAGGAGAGAATGTCACAAATGTACAATGTGCAGATGGAGACGATGTTGATCCCTGTAAGGAAGCAGGATACCGGGCTCGAAAGGAAGGCAATTCAAAATGCAAAATTCTAAAGTCAAAGGTTTTTGAACGCTGCCACAGTGTGGTGCCCCCCGAAATGTTCTTTGCTTCTTGTGTGTACGATCTTTGCGCCTGTGGGTCCAATGTCGATGACTGCTTGTGTGATGCCCTGGAAGCATATGCATCTGAATGTCGAGAGGCTGGAGTCATTCTGCACTGGAGGTCACCTTCACTATGTGGTAGGAAAGCAGTTTGTTTATTTTTTCTTCACTAACTCTGGTGTTAGTTACAACTTATTAACACACACACACACACACACATATATATATATATATACACACACATATTATATATATATGTATATATTCTCTCAATACGTTAAATAAAACAAATACAGAAATTTTAGAAATGAATTAGAAGACTTAAAGAGTATCATGTGGAGAGACTAAATTTCCTATATAAGGTAAATATGGTAGCAGAAAATCCTTTCAGATCTCTTTTGCACACACTATAGTAAATAGTCGCTGATTGTGTAGTTCTGTAAAGCATTTGAGAGTGCAAATTAATTGCATCCAAAATGGGTTTCATTGGCCACAGAAAGTGCCAGTGGTGGAAGAGGTATTATCCTTACTTATTATCTCTTAATCACATAAATTTTAGCTATAAAAATACTTGGCAAAATGAATTGCAGAAGGCAAATAATTATCTCCATTAAGTCCTAATTCACATGTAGTGGAATACATTAAGTCGCCATCACAAAGTTGCAAATCATGCATAAAACCTGGTACCCATGTTTCATATACCTTTATGGTCTCTTAAAGTAATACTAACCAAAAAAATGTTATTTTTTTTAAATGTTTCTCACCTCGTGTATTTTGTAGTTGTGGTCGAGAAAATTTTTTATTTCATTTTTTCATGGAGAAATTACATAGGAAAGGTTGAAATTGTATCCAGCAGTGACCAACTATGGACAACAGCAAAAAATGTGGAAAACAAAAAAAAAGTCTCGTGTCACATAATCCACTTGTCCATTATCCATTTGAAGACAGGATTCCTGACTGATGAATAAGGGGAGAGGAGGGTCTTCAATTCAGTTGCACCGAATAGTGGGAAAGAAGTCCTTCCTGTTTATCCTTCGAGTATAATTTTTGAGAAGTAATTATCCATAGCATTTTAGTAAAAAATGCATTCATTTTACACATTTTGAGCTTTCAAATGACATGAGTTAGGTGAGAAATGTTGTTCTTTTTTCCATGGATGTTTAACATATCATTTGCCATTGTCCAGAGTTGGGTCCTGTACAATATGAATCTTTCATATGTAACTTCTCTGTAAAAACATGAGATTGAATTTTTTTTCTTGGCCGCCAATACAAACTACATTTGTAAGTGACATTTACAAAAATATAATTTGTGGGTGGAGTATTCCTTTAATTGTCTAAATCAGCTACTCAATCATTGTAGTTGAATGCCTAAACATATACAGTGCCTATGAGTTACTCTCTTAGAAGTTTTACATTTTATTGTTGTACAACATTCATTCAGAATGGGTTTAATGTAGGTTTTTTGGCACTAATCAACAGAAAAAGACTCTATACTTTCAACGTGAAAACAGATCTCTGCAAAGTGGCGTAAATTAATTGTCACAAAAACGACCAAGAGACATTGAGAAGGTTTGGGGCAGCCACCCATATAATATTTCCCGGCTGCAAAATTGAACTGACTACTGTCTTAAGATGGCGGCTTTTTAAATGGATATAAAGGAAGTGATGTCATCAGGGCTGGGACCAGAAGTGACGTCATTGGCTGCCCCAGGACTGGGCGGGACTTTCCGAGCATGGTCTGCAAGGAATTGAGAAAGAGAATCAGTGCACTTCACCACCCCCTGGTTAGGCATGGAATTATGTTTATTCAAGCCCTTTAGTTGTTCCCTAATCGCATGTGTGTGACATAATATAAAACACAAAATAGCTGCATAAGTATTCACCCCCTTTAATATGACACTTTTAAAACATCCTGAGTGCAGCCAGTTGATTTTAATAGTCTCATCATTAGTTAAATGGAGATCACCTATATGTAGTTAACACTAGAATCCCTGAAGCCTACAAAAATATTTGTAATGCCTGGCCACCTTAAATTCCCTTACACCTCATCAGCAACGTCTTTGTTTTGCAAATGTGTAAATCAGCATAAGCAGCAAACAGCCTGCTATCTCATTCCCCACCAATGCAGCTGAAGTCAAGTCAGATGCAAAATTTTCAGAACTGGGAGTAAGATATCTGGAATTGTATAGGGTAAATTATATTGTTATTTGGAATACAACAATCTGTGTAAATGTAGGATGACAGGAAATGTGAGGCAAGAAATGTTGAACACATTACTAAAACAAAAACTTTTTTCATGTTATAGTAATAATTGACAAAATGTTGACGTGAAGTGTATAATGTGTGAAGACTGAAGTCCAAATATCAAATAAACACTTTCACAAAAGGTATAACAAAACAAGTGCACTTTTAATCAAGAATATAACTGAAGATAAAGAATTTGTTCAATTTACATGTTACTGGCAATGTGTAAAAACTGAAGCCTAGCTATCAAACGATACGAAATAGACAAGTCTGCTTGGCTGGTGCATAGGTAAGGACTAGCTGCCTCATAATCAACCAGGTGTGGGTTCGATCCTGGGTCCTCCTTGCATTTACCATTTTGAGTAGTGAGCTACTATTATTGTTACAATTACAGTATTTAATAAAAACATACATCTGATTTGAGTCTTTAACAGCCGGTGTAAATTTATGGTACTTGTAAAAGAAGTTAGCACTGAAGGAATAAAAGCAGACACACAAACGTAGCTCAATCATTTCTTCTTGATGTCTTATTGAGCAAACAGACACTGCACTGCCTATGGTGGATGTTACTTTTCCTCACACATGAACATTCACATCAACATGTACTTTGAACAATTGTTTTATTCAAGAATCCAAGAATAAAACTGAATAAAAAAATCATTCAAATGGCATGTTGATATGAATATCCGTGTGCAAGGAGAAGTAACATCTTTTACAAGTACCGTAAATTTACACAAGATGTTACAGACTCACATCAAGCATATGTTTTGGTTACATGATAATAATAATAATAATAAGAGCAGCTCACTACTCAAAATGTTAAATACAAAGAAGACACAGGATTTCAACCTATTACAGTACCTTGCCATTGCTAAACAGTAGCTTATCCATTGTGCCATCTGCGCAGATCCATGACACAGCATCATTACCACTATGACAACTGGTTGAAAATGAAACGTGTAAACACACATGTATGGAAAGCATCATTTATTTTGTACCAACTGCAACATGTCAATTGAGCAGTTTCTTTTTCTATTGATTTTATTCTTGAATAAAAGCATACTTGTCTTGCTAAACCTTTTGCGAAAGTGTTTCTTGGATATTTGAGCTTCACACATCCTACACTAAACATCAAAATTATGTTATTACTATAACTTATGAAAGCATTTCCTGTTTTAGTTGTGTGTTCAGCATTTCTTGCCTTGCATTTCCTCTGTCATTCTATATTTAGACAGATCATTGTAGAAACGGAACACACATGAAATGTATGTATTTCAAATCATTATATTTCATTACCTATATAATTCCTTACAAAAGTATCGCCAGATAAGCACTTCAACACAGACTTAAGCTGTGAGGATTGCAGCAGGGTGATGCCTTCATCTGACTGAATAAAGTGGAGGAGTTTATCAAGCTGTGTTCTGCTAATCTACACATTTGCAAAACAAAAGCGGGCTATTAGCACAGTGATAAGGAGCTAAGAGCGTCTTGGCATATGTCATGAAAATTTAAAGGGGTCAGGAACAACGAAAAATATGGTAAGCTTCAGGAATTCTAGTGTTATTGGGTTTCAGTTGATTGTAGTCTAAATTCTTTTTATCTGAAAGGTCCAGTTTATGCTGAGTCAGTATTATAGCCTAACTTACATAATGAAGACAAAAGAACACTCCAAGCAATTCTTTGAAAAGGTGATTGAAAAGCACAGGTCAAAAAATCCAAGCAAATGAATATTCTTTTGAGTACAGTTAAATCAATCATTAAAAATGGAAAGAGTATGGCACAGCAGTAAATCTACCTATAGCAGGCGGTCCACAGAAAGTCAGATGGTGAAACAAGATGTCTAGTGAGGGAGGCCATCAAAAGGCCTATGACAACTCCAAAGAAATTACAAGCCATAGAGGCTGAGATTGGAGTGACTCTGTATATAACAACTGTTGCCCATTAATATCGTGGAGTGGCAAAGTCCAGATCTCAGTCCAATTGGGAATTTGTAGCAGAATTTGAAAAAGGCTGTTCACTCAGAATATTCATACTATATGACAGAGCTTGGGTAGTTTTGCAAAGAGAAATGGAGAAAACTGCAGTGTCCAGAGTTACAGTATGAGACAAATTAGGGTAAAAACTCACTGCCGAGGAGAAGGTAGGCAGGAAAGCTGAATTTGTATTATTAAAAGCGCAAACATAAATTTTATCCACTGTTTCGATTCCAAATATTTTAGAGATGATTTGGTGATATCATAAGGAGGTGAGAATGGTGTAGCCTCACTAAAATTCAAATATAAACTTCTTTAGTATTAGAATTACCAAAGCCTATGAAAAAAACTGGCCCACCTTAAATCTGTTTGCACCTCTCTGTCAGCGTGTTTTGTCTTGTAAATGTGTCGATAAGCCCAAGCAGCAAGCAGCCTGCTATACCATCCCCTCCACCGCCGCAGAACAGGCAAGAGGTTCTCCCAGTTCCGGCCTTGATTTTCTGGGAGTGAGCTACCTAGAGTTGTATAAAGTAAATAATTTCAAGTGTGTTCTGTGTCTATAACAATCTATGTAAACACATCGTTAAAACAGAAACTTTTTCATGTTTTAGTAATAAATGACAAAATGTAGACATGAATTGCATAATGTGTGAAGGCTGATGGCCAAATATCAAATAAACACTTTCTCAAAAGGTACAAACAGCTTCTGTGGTGCAGCGCTAAGAACTGCTGAGTTATAATTCAGAGGTGGTGAGTTCGAAACCACCTCCCTCTCAAATTTACCGTTTTGAGTAGTGAGCTGGTCTTATTGTTAATATTATACAATAAACGGGGTTATTTTTTATCTGAAACTGGGAATAACTGTAGATGTGAGTGGTGTTTTGAGACAGTGGAACTGGAAATTCTCAGATATAGAGGGATAAAAGCTGCCACACAAACACTGGTGAATCTGCCTTCTTCGTATGTCACCGTCACTTTTTTTTTATTCAGTTTTATTGAGTGTTCCTGCTCATGCTGAATTAGTATGCACCTTATGGTCCATGATGTCAAAGCCGCACTGACAAAAAACAGAGACTATAGGTATATATGATATTTAAAATAATAAAAGTAACCACGTCGTATCTGGGACCCCCCGTGGGTGGATGTTGTATCGTGATCATGACTGAGAGAACAAAAGTAAAAAAAAAAAAAACGCTAACTTTTCCAAGTACTATAAATTTACACTGGCTTTTACAGACACAAATCGAATGTATGTTTTTATTGTATAATATTAACAATAAGAGCTGCTCACTAATCAAAATGGTAAATTTGTGGGGGAGCTGGTTTCGAACTCACCACCTCTGGATTATAACTCAGCGGTTCTTAGCACTGCACCACAGAAGCTGTTGTATTGTGCTTGTACCTTTTGTTAACGTGTTTACTTGATATTTGGCCATCAGCGTTCACACATTATACAGTTCGTGTCTACATTTTGTCATTTATTACTAAAACATGAAAAAGTTTCTGCTTTAACAATGTGTTTACATAGATTGTTGTAGACACAGAACACAAAATAAATTATTTACTCTATACAACTCTAGGTAGCTCACTCCCAGATAATCAAGGCAAAAACTGGGAGAACTTCTTGCCCGTTCTGTGGCGTGGGGGGGTGGTATAGCAGGCTGCTTCCAGCTTGGGTTTATCGACACATTTACAAGACAAAACACACTGACGGAGAGGTGCGAAGGGATTTAAGGTGGGGCGGATTTACAAGTTTTTTTCATCTGCTCTGGTAATTCTTGTGTTAATGAGATTATTTTTTCATAGGAAAACAGTCATTCTACACCTTATCACAAAGAGAGAACTCAGCGCCTTATGCAGGAACCTTATTTAGGAAGTTCGTATTTGCAATTTCATTCTTTTGGTTACTACCCAGAGTTCATGACCATACGCAGGGATGGAAATGTACTGTAGACTGATAAATCAAATGATTCCACTTAAGAATTACCTCCCACTTCACCACTAAAGTCCAGTACAATGTCTACAAAATTGCTGTCGCTGCACCAGTTTCTTAGATAATCTCTAATGTGCACATTTCCACAAAAAGTGATAGTTGCTTGTCACATTATAGCAGTATAGCTATTTATAGACTTCCCTGTATTTTTAACACTAGAATCCCTGAAGCCTACAAAAAAACTTGTAATCCCGACCCACCTTAAATCTATTCTCACCTCTCCATCAGTGTCTTTTGTGTTGTAAATGCGTCAATCAGCACAAGCTGCAAGCAGCCTGCTGTCCCATTCCCTACCTTGACGGAACTCAGCTTGGGCAAAAAGTTCTCCCAGCTCAAGCCAAGGCTCCTTATCTGCGTGTGAGGTTCCTGGACTTGTATAGGGTAAATAAAACAGTATATCGTTATCAAAAAAAAACCAAAAAAAACATTTGATTTACATGTTGCTGGCAATGAGTTCAAAACTCAAGCTCAAATGTCAATCGACAGGTAGTTTATACATGTTCTTGAATGGTGCAGAGGTAAGAACTGCTGCCTTATAACCCAATGGTCCTGGGTTCGAGACCAGGCACTCTGCGTTTTGAGTATAAATAAATGATTAATAAATGGTTAAAATACATGTAGTGAGTTGATGTATAGTATTAATAGTGTTGAATTTGATATTTGATAAAATATTTTTATCACATTTACTTACTCAGTTCTTATATAGAGAAGGAAAAATTGTGAACAATAATGAAAAAAAAACTTACTACTTATTGGCACCATTAATAATTAATTATTATTCTTATTTTCTCAGCTGTTGGCTGTCCTCAGGACCGTGGTTATGTTTTTGATGAATGTGGTCCACCTTGTCCTAAAACCTGCTTCAACAAAGACGTACCCCTTGGAGTCATAGAGGCTCATTGTTTCAAACCCTGCATCCCAGGCTGCCAGTGTCCTGCTGGGCTTGTTGAACATGAATCTCACTGTATTTTACCAGAATCCTGCCCTAGGATCATCTATGGAAATATATGAGGGACCTATTAAACTGTTTGATATAGGAACCTTCATAGTAATGGTGCTACTTCATTTAATGGACTTTACAGGAGAAAAAATGTAATTTTTCATATCTATTGGACAATAAATTGTGTTAATATCTAATATTGATAATTTTGTTCCGTGAAGAAATTAACTAACAGAATAGCACAGTATCACTATAAGCAGAAAGAGCAACACTTGCTGAAGATGTCCATTTGGCTAGGTTTAAAATTTTGGGGGGATTTAATAATATCTTTTATATGAATCAAGGCTCTACTATAAGTTATCAAGTATCAGTTATACATTTTATAATAAAATATGTTTTCCCTAGCTTAGTTAATAATGAGACTTATACATACCAAAAGAATGAATGCTGTGCATATATATTTGTGTATTTTGAGGCAATATAATTAAATTTACTTTTTTATTTTATTTCACTTTCTTATACTTCAGGTAAAAGACTCTACTGATTACTGTATGTCTGTCATTTGACTACATTCATTGTCATGTCTGCTGACTGCTGTTGCAGAGCAAGTTTAAAGAGGCTGTACTCACTCACCAGTTATATGGTAACCGAGTCAAACATTCTTCACTTGTCTGCATTCTTTTTTTACTTATGAAGTTTAGTATTTGAAAGTTGACTTTTCCTTTGTCACAAGTCATATACTTTTTTTTTTTTGCTAAGCCTAACAGTCTTTTTATTTGAACACTTTAGTCCCCAACCACAGATAGAATAAGAAGGTCTAAGTGGGGTTGAAAATCCAGCATAAGGTGATCTTCACTTTCAGAGTATATTTTTGAGTTTTATTAAATTGGACATGCATTAAAAGGTCTGATGAAAAATAATGAAAGTGATAAGTTAGATTACTTCTTCCTACTCCTTGAGTCCAAAAAGAACACCAGAGACATTGAAGCAAAAGCTTTGTGTTTAAAGTACTCAAAAAAGTCATACTGCATTGTATTTTAAGTAGAAAATTACCTGGTTCTAAATGCAGAAATGCTTACAAAGATTTTCTTATGGTTTCGATACAATACTATCTAATATGTTATGAATGGAAAGCATATTACATTTTCTGAAATCCACTGTTTTCTGATTTAGTCTGTTGTTTAGTACATAATACAGAGTGTGTTAAATATGCATGGCAGTGTCCTGGATGATTTTAATTTTTCTCAGTATTACACAGCAATGCTGTTTTCTATTGTACTATACACTGAGGATTATCGACTAAATAAAACAAAACAAACCATTAAATATTAACCTAGGTGCTAAGTTAAGGGACAAATAAGGCTGTATATGTTATAAGCAACAATGCAAGTTTTGCAGTCAATTCTATTACAATTTTTATATCATGGATTCATAAAAGTAAATAAAAACTAATTGGAATTTCTTGGTTTCTTATAGCTACCAGTCTCCATGTCTCATATTTCTCCCTGCTATAACTTCCTTGCTCATATGTGCCCTTTTACTTTTTCTTGACCTAAAATGTTTGAAAAAATGGTTCAGTATTTAAACACTCCTTTGGAGACTTTTCAGGTTGCTGTTCTCAGGATGTAAATTAATAGTAGCAACAATTATGTTATTAAACACAGCCAAAGCTTGTGAGATCTTTCTTTTGTACATTATGTTTTCATTTTGTTTTCTTTTTTACTGCTTTTTGCATATAGCTAATATAATGTTTGACAATTTCAAATTGTTGGTGGTAAATGACACTTCCTGTACGGATATCAATTAATATTATCAACTCAATAGGAATCATCAAGTAAAAAACTTATTATAATAAGACAACAATAATTGCTCTCAATTTGCAAGATACTGCAGATTTGCTGTGTATTAGGTGTTCAGAATCACTTTGATACTGAAAATACACATTACGTCTTTGAAAGCAACTTTCATTGGATGTTGATTCTGAACTATAAATAACACTTTCATAATATGAGCATGTCTTCTCCAGTCCACTTTCATTCCACAAGGCAAATACCAGTAGAAAATCCTTGTTGAAACTGACCTGAGGGTAAAAATTGCAATTTTGCACACTATCCTCTAGTGTAAGTGCTTCTGAAATGAGTTGTCTTTAAATAATCAGTATTTGACAGAAGTCAGGATCAGTATAGAATAGACCAAGGAAATAAAAAAAACTTGAAATGTAAATGTTCTCCTGTGTTGTAAACTATAGGGGACATATTAGTTAATTCATTTATAATTAGCCATCAAATAGTTATTTGGGTACCATTTCTTAATTAACCAGAAATGTCAGATCACTAAAATGTAAAGTTGCACCTGATACTGTCAAGAGGGTCCACCCACAATAACACTGAACAGGGTCAAAGCGGGTTTGAGAATGTTAGTTATGTATTTAGTTATGTATACATTTCTGCAGTATATAGTCACCTAAAATGAATTTTTAATGAAAAATATATTTTAATAGGATGTACAGTTTACATGTTTTGATTGTTATCATCATTATTATTAGTCTCAGTAAACATTTACTGAAAAGCCAACTAATGGTTGTTATGTAGGTTCTGGCACTCATTTGTGCTCTGAAGTTTAAATATTCTGGCATGTACATGATATTTTTAATAATATAAAGGCTTTGTACTTTAATTAAATATGATCCGAAAATTGTTATTGGGTCTTTTTGTGTTCCCAAAGTTTGTGGTGAAAATGTTCAGCACTGTTCAAAATATTCTATTAACATGTATTTCACAAAAAGCTTTTAAAATATCATTTTTATTAATGAGTTTAATTCATTTTAATATGATCAATGAGAATTCACAAAACTAGATAATATATCAAAATCATGTTTTTTCATAAAATATATTGTCTATTGCAGTAAGTTGTGACATGAATTTAATATTTTAAACAGTTTACAGTGTTATCCATGGCACATAATGCTTACAATTTAATTTCATTTGACTTTTTTTCTTAACTTGTTATGTCATACTGATATGCATGTGTTGTATTTGTTGTTTTGCTAACTTCCGATGGTGCTTATTTTGAAATCAATTTGAAAATTCAGTATTGCTGTAGGATCAGACTGTGATTTGTTTTAAAAGATGTACATACAGAATCTCTGTGTATTCTATAGTATTTACATTTTTATTTCCTTCAGTTTCTCTATAAATCTGTTGTTAAGACTACTGGGTCTATGTGTCTTGTCTTCTTTTGCAAAGCTTCTGCAGCCTTCTTTCTTTTTAATGAAATTATTCCTTTCCCAATCTTTTAATAGCTGAAAATTTTTTCAGTTATTTTTTACATTTCTTTTTAATTTGACAAGCATTCAAAGCTCAATTTTTACTAGAGCGTACAAATGGTTTATTTTTGTTTTACATTTTCTTACAAGTTTTAACACAGCATCTATTTAGTTATGCATCCACATGCCTTCATCGGAAATGTAGAGAATGATATGAGATTAAGGCTATCATCTGGTAAAAACTAAAGTGAGCATCATTTGAAATGCCATCATTCTGTGACTAGAGCAGCAGCATAAAGTATTGATTTTGTTGAAGGCTATGGTCTGCAGAAGATTCATTTACTACACTTGAGGAGAGATCATACCCGAGATCTGTCATACATTCTACTGGTGTTCTCAGAATAGAGTTTCAGTAATGACCGTAATCTCCATTAAAGTTGAAAAAACATATCATTTAAAAAAATAAGAAAATAAAATGTATATTTGAAAAAGCCGGTGGAGTATTTCTATGGTACATAATGTAGTTTAAGTTTAACAGCCAGAAAAATACTACAATAAAGTATTCTAAGTATCTGAAAATTAATAATTGGGAATGCTCCATAAAGGGTTATTTTATATACTTTTTAAATTTTTCATGATTATTTTTCTTTGATGTTAAATATTACTGGAACTAGCAGTAACACATACAAATACTGTATCCATGCAGATATCCCTTACTTGGACCATACAGTAAGAAAACCAGCAACCAGCTATAAATAGGTGATAGATTTAATAATAGTACTTTGTTCATTTGACAAGACATTATGCCCTGAGCAACATAATATTTATAAACTAAATGGTATTATATTTTCACTTATGTTCATTAATGCAAGTGAATGGTTGTGTTTAAACAACATAAAATGAAACAAAACAAAAGCAGACCAAGACTACACTAGGTCTGAGCCTCAAGACCAGGTCTCAGCCCAGGAAGCCTAGCCCCAAACTGAAAAGGCAGACATTTCCTGTCTGTACAAGCATTGGGCTCAGCTTTTTTTAAACTTACTTTCTTCTTCTTCTTGGGATCAATGCTTGATCAATCTTCTCCATACAGATTGGTCCCGCACCTCCTTCTCAGTCAAACCTTTTCCTTCAGGTCTTCCTTTACTTTGTTATTCCACCTCCACTTGGGCCTCCCTCACTTTCTCTTCCCCTGTACTTCCATTCCAATCACTCTTTTGTCCACATATTCATTGTCTTCTCTCATCACATGTCCATACCACTTCAATCTACTTTCTTAGATATCTCTCCCACTTTTGCTGTGCCTGTGATTGTTTCATTTCTTACTCTGTCCTTTTTTGTAACCCCACACATTCATATCCACATTGTCATTTCTGCCACATCTAACTTCTTCTCCGTCTTCATTTTGATCTTACAATCAATCACACAATGCTCGTGATACTTTCTTCAAATTGCTTCTTCCACACTGCACTCTAAGGTTTATCTCTGCATCTAATTTTCCATTTTGGGCTACCACTGATCCTAGATATTTAAACATATCCACTGTTTTCAATAGCCCTCCCTACCGGCTAATTTCTGGATCCTGGTCACCATTAAACATTATATATTCTGTCATCTTCCTGTTTATCTTCAACACACTTTCTTCCAGAGCACTTCTCCTTTCTCCTAAATTCCTCTCCACTTCTTCTGTTCTGATGCTACACAACACAATGTCATCAGCAAATAGGATGCACCAGGGATTTGCCTTGTGACACATAGCCAGCTCAAAGTGTTAAGTACTTAAAAGAAGATCCCTGGTGTAGACCTACTTTAATTGGGATCATGTCTGTTACCCTAATGCTGCTTTTAACCTGAGTCTTCACTACCTCATACATATTCTGGACAATCCTTACCTACTTCTGCAGTACTCCTTTCTTTCTTGTGTACCTTCTCTCTATAGCCATTTCCCAAATTTTCATTTTGTGTGCCATCAGCTTTATCCCTCTGTAGTTTCAATAAGTCTGAATATCACTCTTATCCTTATAAATGGGAACAATCACACTGTTTCTCCACTCCTATGATATTCTATCCTCTTTACAGATCTTCTACATTAGATCCCATACCAAAATCTACTCCCTCTTCACTTAAACTCCTCAGCACTTCTGCTGGTATTTCATCTGGCCCGTTACCTTGGGATTTTTAAATTGTTGCAGTTCCTCTTTTATTTGCTTACTAAGTATTCTTTGGTACTAGCCCTTCATGTAGGACTGCATCCTTGTATAGTACAGTTGGATTTTCTTCATTCAACAGCTTTTCAAAGTACCTCTTCCATCTATTCTTGATCAAATCATGCTCATTTAAAACCACATCCTGCTCATCTTTCAACTGCTTTATCTGACTAAAATCCTTTCCAGCCTTATTCTTAACCTTTGCTACTCTAAAAATCATTTTATCTCCCTCCAATTTTTAATACACCTCTTCCAAAGTTTGCACCTTGGCTCTTGCCACTGTCCTCTTTTCAGTAACTTCAAATACAAAATAATTTCCTTCAGAGTTTTATAAAAAAAAAAATTTAATTTGCAAGTTTCAGACCTTTTTGTTTTTCTTTGTATGTAAAACAGGTTTTAGAGGTCACATAATTAAATTCTGTGGTAAATTCCACTTAAGAAGGTTATTCTACAATATTTATAATTAGTTTAATACATTTTTGGATGCCATTTTTAGTTCTGTTCTATTGCCATTTTTTAAGTTTTGAGAGTTTTTAGACAGTTGACCCTAAAGTGCTTTGGTTTCACTTTCGGGGTCAAAGGTATAATGTTCTTCCCAAACTCTTCTATCCATGCAAAAAAAAAAAAAATAGAGTTTATTTATTTAGTTAGTACCCGTTGATAAAAAAAAAATAAATTCTGACCTATATAGTTCCAACTATGATTTGGGGTTTTTGTCACCTTCATGATTCCAGAACACGGGAGAGGATAACCATAAACCTCTGACATTTCCAAGCTGAATTGAAACAATGCCCCTTTAATCAGTAATTAATTAAACAGTGAAAACGGTAAAACAACAAAAGGCAATACAGTGGAAAGGAAAACAGAAAATAATCTGAAGAGTACTGAAGTAGGCTATCCAAAGCAAACAAATCCAATCTCAAAAATCAATGTAGAAAATCAGAAAGCAAGAATCAAAATGATACTTATGCAAATTATCCAAATACTGTACTACAACGCCCAATGACGCTCTGCAGGACCCAATACCTAGTCAGAATAAATGGGCTTAGGGCAAGCCTTCAGCAATGATGTCATTTTGACCCCACCCAAAGAACACTAGCGCAATTCCCAAAAAAATCCCATGAAACATATACTTGAAGCAATATTTAATTAAAACAATAATTAATGCAAAAATTAGAAAATGACAAAAACAATTGTAAAATAATAATTCAAAGACAAAAGAAATACCAAAGAAAAGATATAGTATTTAAGCCAGGGAAAAGATCCTGACTGTAGCATAACACCAACAACAGAGGATGCAAAAGGACTTCTTCCTTCTTTTTTAGAAAAGCCCACAATTTAGACTACCACTCTGACCAGCACACATTATCTTTGTACAGCAGCCTATTAGAACACGCTATTGTCACACACACAAGCATTGCAAAATAACAGCGGTATGCACAGAGCTGTCCGAACATAACAGTTGATATATATATAAAACGTATATTACATAGTTTAAAATCATAAATCTGGAAGATTCTTTATGGCAATGCCTTTTTCATCCAATCACCTTCTTAACCACTGGCTTGGTTCTAGCTGCTTGTTTTATTTGTTGGCTTCCTTGATTCATTTGCTGTAGGGTGAAACTTTAGAAAGATGCAGATTTCTAATCTTTGGAGTACATAAATAATTCCACATCATACCAGCCACGTCTAAATCACTTTGAGATTAGATAAATACAGAAAACAGAATTGCTTCCGTGCTTATCCTTTATTAAACAGAACACTTCAAATACACGGAGAAGGGAGTGTGTAACTGTGACAGTCAGGGTCTTCTCCATGCTCTTATCTTCCTTCTTGCAGCCTCTTGAATCCAAACCATTGATAGTCATAGCCGGCCAAATGAGGACACACACATGCAGCAGGGGGGTAGGTGCAAAAAAGTGAAGTGCTTTTATTAAAATAAAAAAAATCAGTGCTCAAATAAATAGTGCAATGCTCTATAATCTTCAGTAAATAAATAATCCATAAAGTCCATGAGAATGTGGAGGTTTAAAAGGCAATAAATAATTCCATTAAAATAGAGGTTTAAAAATCCACATGGTAGGAAACTAGTCCTTTAAAAACTCGCTTATCACAGTAACATCTAAGTGCTATTACAATTCTCTAGAATTCTCCCATGCAAATCAAAACTGTATCATCTATAAAATATTACCAGAGTCTCTTTTTATCTCTGCAGTTTGGACAATGCAGCAGTTTTCCATTCTTTATCACTTCTCAATCTGAATCCCACAATTTTTATTTTAGTGGTTTTCCAATGGCTGATATGAACAGATTCAGACAGGGGTTGTCATAGTCTTGATTTGACCCAAACGTATTTCGTTCTTCAACACTGCTTTCCTGTTGGATATCGAATATTCTTAAAAATTCATTCACTGACTTACAGTACATGTCTACTCTTCTTACACCATATACTGTAGAGGGTTAGACTTGACCATCAGACTTTTTTCTTTTGTGTGCTAGATTTGTGCTTGCATTTTCTTTACTACCTGTAAAAAAATACCTTTTATCTACATATTCAATATCAACCTTCATATTAACATGATTGAAGATCTGATTTGGAACATATAGGTGTGTGCACAAGTCTTAAGCACTTGTGAGAAAATGCGATAAAAATGGAATGCTTTCAAGAAAAGCCATAAACAGCTTTTATTAATCAATAAATTTCCTAGAATGTGCTGTAACCTAAAAAATGAATGCCTTTTTCTAAGTCCACTAGCATGCACCTTTTGATAGGTTATTCCAAGTCACTTGGAGAACTTGCAGACTTTGGCTGTCTTACTGGTATCTCTGTCTTCTACAAGTAATCCCAGGTTGACTTAATGGTGTTGAGATGACTGAGTTATGGGACGCACAAACCTCCTATGAAGAAAAACAATTTTGGACGGCGTTTTCCCTTGCCCGGACGTGGGTCACCGGGGCCCCACTCTGGAGCCAGGCCTGGAGGTGGGGCTCGATGGCGAGCGCCTGGTGGCCGGGCCTGCACCCATGGGGCTCGGCCGGGCACAGCCCGAAGAGGCAACGTGGGTCCCCCTTCCCATGGGCTCACCACCTATGGGAGGGGCCAAGGAGGTCGGGTGCAGTGTGAGTTGGGTGGTGGCTGAAGGCGGGGACCTTGGCGGTCCGATCCTCGGCTACAGAAGCTGGCTCTTGGGACGTGGAATGTCACCTCTCTGAAGGGGAAGGAGCCTGAGCTAGTGCGCGAAGTTGAGAGGTTCCGGCTAGATATAGTCGGACTCACCTCGACACACAGCTTGGACTCTGGAACCAATCTCCTTGAGAGGGGCTGGACTCTGTACCACTCTGGAGTTGCCCCCGGTGAGAGGCGCCGAGCAGGTTTGGGTATACTTATTGCCCCCCAACTTGGAGCCTGTACATTGGGGTTTACCCCGGTGGACCAGAGGGTAGCCTCCCTTCGCCTTCAGGTGGGGGGACGGGTCCTAACTGTTGTTTGTGCGTATGCAACGAACAGCAGTTCGGAGTACCCACCCTTTTTGGAGTCCCTGGAGGGGGTGCTAGAGGGCATACCTTCTGGGGACTCCCTTGTTCTGCTGGGAGACTTCAATGCTCACGTGGGCAATGACAGTGAGACCTGGAAGGGCGTGATTGGGAGGAATGGCCCCCCCGATCTGAACCCGAGTGGTGTTTTGTTATTGGACTTCTGTGCTCGTCACGGATTGTCCATAACGAACACCATGTTCAAGCATAGGGGTGTTCATATGTGCACTTGGCACCAGGACACCCTAGGCCTCAGTTCGATGATCGACTTTGTGGTCGTGTCATCGGACTTGCGGCCACATGTCTTGGACACTCGGGTGAAGAGAGGGGCAGAGCTGTCAACTGATCACCACCTGGTGGTGAGTTGGCTTCGATGGTGGGGGAGGATGCCAGTCAGGCCTGGTAGGCCCAAACGTGTTGTGAGGGTCTGCTGGGAACGTCTGGCAGAGCCCCCTGTCAGAAGTAGCTTCAACTCCCACCTCCGGCAGAACTTCGACCACATCCCGAGGGAGGTGGGGGACATTGAGTCCGAATGGGCCATGTTCCGTGCCTCTATTGTTGAGGCAGCTGACCGGAGCTGTGGCCGTAAGGTGGTCGGTGCCTGTCGTGGCGGCAATCCCCGAACCCGTTGGTGGACACCGGCAGTGAGGGATGCCGTCAAGCGGAAGAAGGAGTCCTACAGGACCCTTTTGTCCTGTGGGACTCTGGAGGCAGCTGATAGGTACCGGCAGACCAAGCGGAATGCGGCTTTGGTGGTTGCTGAGGCAAAAACTCGGGCGTGGGAGGAGTTTGGGGAGGCCATGGAGAACGACTTTCGGACGGCTTCGAGGAGATTCTGGTACACCATCCGGCGTCTCGGGAAGGGGAAGCAGTGCAGTGTCAACACTGTATATGGTGGGGATGGTGCGCTGCTGACCTCGACTCGGGACGTTGTGGGTCGGTGGGGGGAGTACTTCGAAGACCTCCTCAATCCCATTAACATGCCTTCCAATGAGGAAGCAGAGCCTGGGGACTCAGAGGTGGGCTCCCCCATCTCTGGGACTGAGGTCACCGAGGTGGTCAAAAAACTCCTTGGTGGCAGGGCCCCGGGGGTGGATGAGATACGCCCGGAGTTCCTCAAGGCTCTGGATGTTGTAGGACTGTCTTGGCTGACACGCCTCTGCAACATCGCATGGACATCAGGGACAGTGCCTTTGGATTGGCAGACCGGGGTGGTGGTCCCCCTCTTTAAGAACGGGGATCGGAGGGTGTGTTCCAACTACAGAGGGATCACACTCGTCAGCCTCCCTGGAAAAGTCTATTCAGGGGTCCTGGAGAGGAGGGTCCGTCGGATAGTCGAGCCTCGATCCAGGAGGAACAGTGTGGTTTTCGTCCTGGTCGCGGAACAGTGGACCAGCTCTATACCCTTAGAAGGGTCCTGGAGGGTGCATGGGAGTTTGCCCAACCAGTCTACATGTGTTTTGTGGACTTGGAAAAGGCATTCAACCGTGTCCCTCGGGGAATCCTGTGGGGGGTACTCCAAGAGTATGGGGTACCGGCCCCCCTGATAAGGGCTGTTCAGTCCCTGTACGATCAGTGCCAGAGCTTGGTCCGCATTGCCGGCAGTAAGTCGAACCCGTTTCCAGTGAGAGTTGGACTCCGCCAGGGCTACCCTTTGTCACCGATTCTGTTCATAACTTTTCTAGGCGCAGCCAGGGCGTTGAGGGGGTCCGGTTTGGTGGGCTCAGGATTGAGTCACTGCTTTTTGCAGATGATGTTGTCCTGTTTGCTTCATCAGGCCGTGATCTTCAGCTCTCTCTGGATCGGTTCGCAGCCGAGTGTGAAGCGACTGGGATGAGAATCAGCACCTCCAAATCCGAGACCATGGTCCTCAGCGGGAAAAGGGTGGAGTGCCCTCTCAGGGTTGGTAGCGAGATCCTGCCACAAGTGGAGGAGTTCAAGTATCTCGGGGTCTTGTTCACGAGTGAGGGAAGAATGGAGCGTGAGATCGACAGGCGGATCGGTGCGGCATCCGCAGTAATGCGGGCGCTGCATCGGTCTGTCGTGGTGAAAAAGGAGCTGAGCCGCAAGGCGAAGCTCTCAATTTACCAGTCGATCTATGTTCCTACCCTCACCTATGGTCATGAGCTATGGGTAGTGACCGAAAGAACGAGATCGCGAATACAAGCGGCTGAAATGAGTTTCCTCCGCAGGGTGTCTGGGCTTTCCCTTAAAGATAGGGTGAGAAGCTCAGTCATCCGGGAGGGGCTCAGAGTAGAGCCGCTGCTCCTCCGCATCGAGAGGAGTCAGATGAGGTGGCTCGGGCATCTGATCAGGATGCCTCCTGGACGCCTCCCTGGTGAGGTGTTCCGGGCACGTCTAACCGGGAGGAAGACCCAGGACACGCTGGAGGGACTATGTCTCTCGACTGGCCTGGGAACGCCTTGGGATTCTCCCGGAAGAGCTAGAAGAAGTGGCTGGGGAGAGGGAAGTCTGGGCATCTCTGCTCAAGCTGCTGCCCCCGCGACCCGACCTCGGATAAGCGGGAGACAATGGATGGATGGACTCTCGATCCCCTGAAGGTAGTAGCCATGATGAACAATGCTGCACATCCTCTCTCTACAACACTCGCACTGAGCACTTTCAGCCAAAGAGTTATTCAATGGAAATGTAAGAATAAACTCAACTGGGGCTCCTTTATACCAGCAGGAATGCACCTGCATTTATACCTCCCTGGGACTGGGACTACTCTTTTGGTTTGTTTGTTATAGCACAGTAATATTTATTTATTGATCTTCTGTAAAAAGCTAAATTTCCCCCTGGAAACAGATAGATAGATAGATAGACAGAACTATATTTATCTATCTATCTATCTATCTATCTATCTATCTATCTATCTATCTATCTATCTATCTATCTATCTATCTATCTATCTATCTATCTATCTGTCCTCTGTGAGGGCCGTACAATCTGTTGCAGGATTCCCAGTTTTTCTTTTATAGTTTTTGTATGACTGTGGCAGTTTTTTGGGGTCATTATCATGTTGCAGAATAAAACAGGGACCCATCAGATGCCTCTCTGACGGGATTGCATGATGGATAATAATCTGACTATACTTCTCAGCATTGCAGTTGCCATCAGTTTTGTTAAAATCGCCAACTCCCAAACCTGTAGGGAACCTCCACTGCGTTTCACTGTTGTGTGCAAATATTCATCCATGTACTCATCAATCCAGGGTGCCTGCTGCAATTGTTCTGCACCTTGGTCCTCTTCATGCATAGGTGAGCCATAGGGCTTTTGTTCACCTGGAAGTAATGACTTTTTGATTGCCTATTTATTCCTATTCCTAAGTATTATGTAGATAGGTGTAGCAGAGTCTTAGTGTTTTTTCTACCAGATCTGACAGTGGTGCTGGACAACAGTCTTAATGTATTTCTCCTTTGCTGCGCTTAGTGTCTGTGGCAGAACAGTGCGTTTCTAATTCTAAACCTTGCCTTTTTGTTTGTCCTTCTACACAAGAGCTTGGACGACACATCTGGAAACACTGTGAAATGTCTGCTTGGGAGAGACCTTTGTGATGCAGTATAACCACCTTGTGTCTTGTCGCTATGTTCACTTTGGCCATAATGTAAGATTTGCAGATCAAAGTGCTTCATTACCTTTTGAGTCTGGATGTCCCTCCTCAGGTTTTATTCTCTTTACACAGCTGTTTCAGTTTCAGCTAACCACTTTACTTCAAAGTATGCTGACCATTAGCACGTGATTGTTGTATTTGCTTAATCAGACACTGGGCTATATGCCTTCAAGTATCTCATGTTTTTTTAACTGGAAAAAAAAATATTCCTTTGTTAGTTTCTTTCGTTAAGGACATTCAATATCTTACTGTGGTGCTTCACAATTATTAAAAAGGAATGTTTGGAACACACATCAGTCTAAGACAAATAGTTTTGTGAGCTATCAAATGTACCTAAGACTTTTGCAGTGTACTGTAAATGTATAGGAGCTAATATTGAATGACTCCTTGATTATTTCTGTGTTTTTTTCATATTCATTGCAGTATGATTTACAAAATTACTGAAAGAAATCATAAAAATAGCAGATCTGTCTTGGTAGCTTTGCTGTTTAGAGAAGTAATCTTTTGCTTAATTTCTGAAACCTGGAGTGTCTATTTTTCTGTAAAGTTTAAAGACACATGCACCTCAGAGAATAGACAGAAGAAACGTACCCTCCACAAATGAACACATAATGTCTGTATGCTGCAAAAATGCACATATTTAGATACAAGCACTCAACACAAGTCAACTTCTCTCATTTAAAATCGTTTCAAACTCAGAACCCACTAAGGAAATGTGATACAGAGGATTCCTGCTATAAGATGACCCCACTGTTTACTGTTGAACATAAACAGCGTTGATAATTTGTCATAATGCCTTGCTATAGAACTTTTTCCCTAAAATATTGCTGACCTGAGTAAGAATAGAAACATCTCGCAGTTGATGATCTTATGTGAATATAAAACTTCGATGAGAAATGAGAATTGAGTGTTAATGATTAAAACTAAAGATCTTACTACAAATCAGATTGTACAATAGTGTACAGTAAAATAACAAAGACAAATTGAACAATTTGCTCCCATCTGATGCTGTGTGTGCGTGTGTGTGTGTGTGTGTGTGTGTGAGCCTGCTGCAGTTAATTATTGACAAAGGCACAAAAGAAGCGTTTGAAGCTTTAAAGCGAGAAACAAACTGCTCACCACTCCTGCTCCAGTTTAAAGACACTCCACCTTAAAGCCTCCGGCTCTAGCATACAAGACTTGTTTTCTACCCAAAGTAGAAACAACTGTTGCATTCTTGGCTGTTATTATTATTGGTTAACTGTCTCTTTTAATTTATTCATTTCCTAGCACACTGTACCGTATAACCTTTGAACTTTTGGTAAAAAGTTTTTTAAAGGGAAAACCACCCTAGCAATGTGTTTCATTATTTTTTATGGGGTGAACTGCCATGCTGTTCTGGTTCATATTAGTGTAGCATTACATAATGGGCACTCAAGTACTGAATCTGAAATGCTAATTCTAAGTAGACGTCTTTCAGGAGGCCCAATATTTTTTGCTCACCTAAGCTGCAGATTATTAAAGAAATATCAGGGCGATCTCATTTTGGGGGGTGCAAAAACCTAAACTATTCCATTTTCTATTTCTTTATTTTTTATAAAATTTTATTGAATTTTTCCTCTTAGCTCTGTTTATTAGGAATTGACAGGGTTGTGCGGTAACAGGGTACACTGCTGTTAATAACTTAAGTAGACTTTTGTTACTTGTATTATCCATGTTATATATAAGGGCAGCCATTGTGTTTCAAGTAACGTTTGAGGAGGTAAGGGTGGCTACCTGATCTGTATCTCCTGCTGACTGGCACTGTACATGCGCACTTTTGTCACACAGGCAGAGTATGTTGAATTTTATGAAACTGCCTGACCTGTATCTGAGGTGGGTTATTTTATGACATTACACGATAGTTCATTTAACTTGGGGATTATATTGAGTTAGACTTTGTCTTTGTTCAGAAATTAGGATTGAGATTTCTACTTTGAAAAAGAACAACTTTTCAGTTTTTCAATGCATTAGAAAAACATAATGAATGAAGATAAGCTAGAATTAAATTAAGGAAGAAGCAAACTAGAGGTCAAAGTGAACTGCAGTGTGTGTCTGGGAACTTTTAGAATTAAACATATGATAGCTATGTTAACATTGTGCTCTTCATGATGTGCAGTGGCAGTGTCTTAATCAAGGAGCCATGTAAGGAATTAGATTTACAGAGGCAATACAGTTTGAAATGCAACCAGGATATGCTACTACAATAGAAAATGCACTTGGATTTTTCCTCTCACCTCCTTAACATTCTCATGGAAATCAAGAAGTCTGTGCACAAGTAAGTTCTCAGTCTTTATCATAATTCTCAGTGACATTAAGACAGTAAAAATGTAAATGCTTTCCTTTTGATCATCACATGCCTTTTTGACAATGTGACAGGGACAAAGATGGGAGAGACCCCAACCCAGGCATATTGATTGTGTTATACAATAAACACTGTGGGTAGCTGACCCACCGAATCAGTAAGCACTCTTGTCTGCTGACCACTACACTAGCAAAAGTTTCACCATTTACCAGCGCAGTTAAGTCTGTTTTATTTTACTTATTAAAACTTCTTTTGGTACTATGAATTCTTTATGACCTAAAGGCCTCGACTGGCCACTTCATGTGTTTGAAATGGCACAGAGCTAATGTAAGTCATTTAGTTTACTTGTTTAACGGCTGATTTTGTGTGTACTGTTTTGGTTATTTCCTTTTTATTAAATACTGAAAGGATATTTGGGGGATCATCCTTTTATTTTCCAAATACTGTACATATGTTTAGAAATGTATCCTACATATTTCAATGTGTTTATTATTTTAAAGTTGAGAGAGTAACATAAAAGTAAGGAAGTAAATGAGTAATCTTACAATTTGACAGAAGTATTTCACTGATTATTTTCTTTAGTGTAGTTACCCCAACTCTGGTAGTTAGACATATAAATTTAAGTTATGTTTAAACCTTAACCTGCAATTGCTCCGTCCTGGGTATGACGTTAATCTGCATCCCGCCCTGCATGTAGGCCCTCCAACTTACAGGGAAAGACCTGGGGGTTGGTGGTAGAATTGGCACTCCAGCCACCATAAAAAAAAACTCACACTGTTCCAGATCTGAACTAGTGTGGTGCTGAGGTGTCACCCATCGCATGGCTGCACTCGGGTCCTAATCTGGGATCCTGAGTTGGTTCGTCATGTGGTGGGTGCGGCAATGTGCTGTATCAGCACGTGCTCCTAACCTCTCTCTCTTAAGTAAAATAATCAGACACAACGAAAGTGGTTTTAAATGTTTCAAAGTTGTAGGTTTAGCGGAACCTTTAGCCCCTGACAGTCGCCTGAACCACAGAGATCCTGGAGGACATCTCCCAGTATCTTTGTCCTTACAAGTTAAAGCCAAAGCTCAGGCCTCCCCCAAGTCTAAGCTTACTCGCGTTTTGTAACCTGACTGATACTAAAAGTATGATTTCAAAGTGTGGTCAATCATGTGAAAAATGTATTTCTTCTCAAACAGCAAATGCCACCCTGTTTGTTTTGTCTATTTGTGTGAATTTCCCCTTGGGATTAATAAAGTATCTATCTATCTATCTATCTATCTATCTATCTATCTATCTATCTACAGTGGTGTGAAAAACTATTTGCCCCCTTCCTGATTTCTTATTCTTTTGCATGTTTGTCACACAAAATGTTTCTGATCATCAAACACATTTAACCATTAGTCAAATATAACACAAGTAAACACAAAATGCAGTTTGTAAATGGTGGTTTTTATTATTTAGGGAGAAAAAAAAAATCCAAACCTACATGGCCCTGTGTGAAAAAGTAATTGCCCCCTGAACCTAATAACTGGTTGGGCCACCCTTAGCAGCAATAACTGCAATCAAGCGTTTGCGATAACTTGCAATGAGTCTTTTACAGCGCTCTGGAGGAATTTTGGCCCACTCATCTTTGCAAAATTGTTGTAATTCAGCTTTATTTGAGGGTTTTCTAGCATGAACCGCCTTTTTAAGGTCATGCCATAGCATCTCAGTTGGATTCAGGTCAGGACTTTGACTAGGCCACTCCAAAGTCTTCATTTTGTTTTTCTTCAGCCATTCAGAGGTGGATTTGCTGGTGTGTTTTGGGTCATTGTCCTGTTGCAGCACCCAAGATCGCTTCAGCTTGAGTTGACGAACAGATGGCCGGACATTCTCCTTCAGGATTTTTTGGTAGACAGTAGAATTCATGGTTCCATCTATCACAGCAAGCCTTCCAGGTCCTGAAGCAGCAAAACAACCCCAGACCATCACACTACCACCACCATATTTTACTGTTGGTATGATGTTCTTTTTCTGAAATGCTGTGTTCCTTTTACGCCAGATGTAATGGGACATTTGCCTTCCAAAAAGTTCAACTTGTTTCTTAGCAAAATTGAGACGAGCCCTAATGTTCTTTTTGCTTAACAGTGGTTTGCGTCTTGGAAATCTGCCATGCAGGCCGTTTTTGCCCAGTCTCTTTCTTATGGTGGAGTCGTGAACACTGACCTTAATTGAGGCAAGTGAGGCCTGTAGTTCTTTAGACGTTGTCCTGGGGTCTTTTGTGACCTCTCGGATGAGTCGTCTCTGCGCTCTTGGGGTAATTTTGGTCGGCCGGCCACTCCTGGGAAGGTTCACCACTGTTCCATGTTTTTGCCATTTGTGGATAATGGCTCTCACTGTGGTTCGCTGGAGTCCCAAAGCTTTAGAAATGGCTTTATAACCTTTACCAGACTGATAGATCTCAATTACTTCTGTTCTCATTTGTTCCTGAATTTCTTTGGATCTTGGCATGATGTCTAGCTTTTGAGGTGCTTTTGGTCTACTTCTCTGTGTCAGGCAGCTCCTATTTAAGTGATTTCTTGATTGAAACAGGTGTGGCAGTAATCAGGCCTGGGGGTGGCTACGGAAATTGAACTCAGGTGTGATACACCACAGTTAGGTTATTTTTTAACAAGGGGGCAATTACTTTTTCACACAGGGCCATGTAGGTTTGGATTTTTTTTCTCCCTAAATAATAAAAACCATCATTTAAAAACTGCATTTTGTGTTTACTTGTGTTATATTTGACTAATGGTTAAATGTGTTTGATGATCAGAAACATTTTGTGTGACAAACATGCAAAAGAATAAGAAATCAGGAAAGGGACAAATAGTTTTTCACACCACTGTATCTATCTATCTATCTATCTATCTATCTATCTATCTATCTATCTATCTATCTATCTATCTATCTATCTATCTATCTATCTATTTGGGGAAGACTACATCGATACAGTGCTATAGCGGTTAATATTGCTGCCTCCATCTCCAAGAGATGTGTGTGTGTGTGTGTGTGTGTGTGTGTGTGTGTGTGTGTGTGTGTGTGTGTGTGATTCTCAACACAGCCACTGTATGAAGTTTAATTAGTTGTGCTGAACGTGTGACTATGGATGTGGATGTGTGTCCTGCACTAGGCTGCTAAACTTTCCAAGGTTGTCTCATTATGCCATGATAGACTTCAGCTCTTTGTGACCATGAATTAAATTAAGCAGATTTAGTTAATCGAGTGACACGTTAAAAATCCTACTTTGAATAATACAGTTGACATTAAAATTTGCCTCTGTTGTATATCACTGTAAATTCTAGATTTGTACCCATGACTATTCCAATTTGATACATTTTCTAATATTTAGGCTATTCACATTAATATATGTATACAGTGTTGCATTAAGCTAACTGTTCCTAATTAGTCAATTCTACACTTAATTCATGGTGACATTTAATTTTGTCCACCAGAGAAGATGTAAAAGAGATTGAGATTGTTACCTTACACAGACTATACACATATATCTCAATTTATGAGCCTAATGTATCCATTACAAACCAGTTGCAGGTTAACTCAACATTAACCTAAATTTTAAATTCCATAAACTTTTTTTCTGTGCCTGCTAAAGTTGTTCTTATTAAATTAGGCAACAACTGATGTCTATCTGCAATTTACATTATAATTTACAACAAACCCATCTTGCACTCAATGTCTTCCTTCCCGATTTTCAGCCTATCGGGCATCTCTCTTATCCCTGATCCTCACCCACCCCTTGACATACAAAGGAGGAATGAAGCCAAGCATAGAAATTCTTTAGTATATCAAATCAAAGCAACTGTAATGAGATGTGCTGCATCTACCAAGGTATTAAGTTCTTGCATCAAAGTGCTAATCTCATTTTAGCAGTTTCTGTTGGTTTTGTTTCTTTTACCATTCGACTGACAAATACACTATGTGGTCTGAGTGTGGTAAGGTTGGGCTATTTTATTACAGGTTTATAGAGTCATTATGGTCGTGTTACAGAATGCAGTAAAATTAACTCTTCCATAAGTACCATACCTTGAAACCTTTTTATCCTCCTTACCTGACAATTTCAGAATATGCTTAGATAAATGACTCCTCATAAGTAGCATCTCTCTTCTTCTGAGTACTTCAGTTAAGATACAATGTCATTGAGATGCAGCTGTAAGAGGTGCATGTTGTTGAATCTACCATTTTCTAAAGTTCTATAGAAGGTTTTTGGCTTGTATTATCCTCCTTCAGCCTAGGCCTGAAGTCCATGAGCAAGTCTAAGTGTTGCGCTAGATCTCGAGAAATGTCAGAAATGAAAGGTGGTGTTGGTGAAGTTTGTATGGCACTCTTGTGATGTCTATACTTGGAGCACAAATGCAGTTCTCATACACTTTGCAAGACAGAACAAAAAGAAAACAAGCCATCTATCATAGTTCCTTCCTAGATGTTGTCATGCTTTGGGTGTTTTTTTCCGTATTATTATTGTATTTTCTGTGTGTTCCAAAACTATAAGAAATCCTGACAAAGAGTATGAATATTGTTAAACCTGACTGTGTCTGGTACCAGCTGACTATGGACAAATACTTCTATCTGATCTCTATATTTGTTTAATCATTAGAAAGTTTAATGATTGGTTACAGTATATGATGTTAAAGTGGCATATGTAATGCATACCATAGCTATGAAAAACTACACCACTACTGCGCTGGTTAGAACTGGCATGTTAATATCATCCTACTCTCCTTACTAACAAGTTTTTGTCTGCAAGAAGATCTCTGTTTCTCCAGTCCATTAAAGGCTGAGTCTTGTTTCTATTACAGTGTGTGTGGAGCAACTTTAGGAGAACTTTGTCGATTATTTAAATGAAGCCACTTCAAATAGTACAATAGTGAATTGTAAGAAACTCTATAATTATGGAATAGTTTCCTTCAGAGGTAAAATTCTCCCCACTCAGGTATATGATTGGATATTAGTCTTCATCAGATTGGTATGGTAATTTAGCACCTAATTCATACTGAGATGTGCCTGCCTGTTGAATGACATTCTTGGAGTAGGATGTGAGGAGAGAACATTCATCAGCTACAATAATGCTATGCTAATGGGGTTGCTCCTGAGAATCATGAGATTTGTAATGTGGCAATATCATAATATCAGTAACAGGCTGGTTTTAAGAAACTATGTACTAATTTCTGTGTGCCAGCACAGGAAAACACAAAAACCTTTCTGACTTTTGCAATTTGGTTGTTTTATCTATTAAGTGTTTAGGCTGATGGATTTTAGACTTTTGTCATTTACATTTTTTATGACTGGTGGTCAGGTTTCACTTAGATTACTCAGTATGTCTAGAAAGCAGAAGAAATTGAAAATGGCAGCATCTTCAAGTTATGATGCTGGATATTTTGTATGGTGCCTCAGGGCTTGGTCTGTTGGGGTAAATCAACAATCAATAAAACTACGTGATCAATTAAAGAGACATTAAGTAGTGCTTAAAATGAGCCTTGAATTAAAATGTATATGCGAGTGCGTGAAAGTTAATAACCTAAATATTAGTGAAGATATGATAGCTACAGTACTGTTCTGATATATTTCATTGAATGCATTTCTGCTAGGTTCCTTTTGTGGGAATCATTTTCTCTTGCTAAGTTAGTTTATCGGAGGCAGCACATAAACTATAAAAACCCACTTGACCAGGTGTGCATCCTGCTCTGCTCCTCTACTTCTGAAGAAGGTAAGCTAAGTCAAGATACAGACAGAGAAATTAGAACTGAAGAGGGTCAATGTTTATAGTATCAATGAACCTTCAAAATGTACAGTGCCTATATGAACTATAATCCTCTGGAGGAGCAGAGGCATACCTAGGTGATCCAAGACTCTCCCTTCAGACACGTAGAATTTTCTGCAGTTCACAAAACATCGACAAATTATCCTCAATATGTTTAGTTTTTCGTGTGAAGCCTCCTCGACTGTTCACAGAGGAGGTCAAGTATTATTATGGTGGAGGTCCACCCTTGATCTGTATGTGTCCACTATGATTACATGAAACTGTTTGTCATTTTAGTGTTTGTCAAGTGTCTTGGTTTTTGCTGCAAACTTCTGGCCTGCCAAGGATAACTGAATACATCTATACAGGACTATTAAAGATTTGGGCTTATGTAATTAATATGAAAGTATAAAAAAATGATTTTCTGAATCTTGTAGAGGTGGTGGGGGACCAGCTTTTTGGTTTGACTTGTAGTCTGATGATTGTCTCTCCCAGCAGTCATTACCGATTGTCAGTTTGAACTTTTTTAGTCTTCACCTCTAGGATGGTAATTAGACGAGGTGTATGTGTTGGAGCACTGAACGTGCAAGCACAGACCCTGATCACCAAAAGGTGCATTGATTCACATTTCTCAAGCTACAGTCTGTACAGTCACTGTGTGGGTTCTTATATTCTCTATAATATTTATTCTTATGGATTAATCTTATTTGCATTTTGTTTGATTTCATTTAGATTTTCCTAATTTTTTTCTGACTCTGTGAAAACTTTTTCATGTTAAATTGCATATAACGTGTTTGTTTTTTTAAACAGTGTGGAAAGCATACCCCCGGACACAGACGGACACACACCAGAATGTCCAAAACACTTCTTTTTATTTCCTTTACGCACCACAATGCCT